>NC_056729.1:1522092903-1522392903 GCF_019279795.1 Protopterus annectens
GACCAGCTAGCAAGGTCACAAATAGCTGGCTTAATATATATTTTGAAATTATGTTTAGATAGTAATGTAAACCATGCAAATTATAGTTTTGGAAATTTTAGCTGTAGGTAAATTTAAATGTGTACTTCCTAGCAACTTAACTAGATAGATACTCATTGTGATCCTACGTTTTCTGAGCACATAGATATCCTTCCATTCATTGGTTGCAGTATTCTTTACCTATGGGATTCCCTGCCGTGGGTAGCCCGACATCCAGCCAGCATACCAAAGCCTACTGTTGTTTTAAGATATGGGGAACACCACACATATGCTCCCCAAGTAGTGAAGAGCATACAGGTGATGTCCAGACTTGCCATTCTCAGAACTTCTGTGCTACCAGTCTGAGCACATCCTTTGATCATTGGTCTGAGCGCCTCCATACTTTACCACCAGTTCGAACACCTTTTCGTTCTCCAGTTGAATGCCCAAGTCTTGTTTGCTGAAGTCCGAGCCATTGCAGATAATTATCCCATTGGGGTTATGCTTTTTCTTGGCATTCCTGTTGCTTCTGGGGGGCTAATGTCATCCAGAAAGGGTATATGCCAGTGTGGGAGACAGATTCCCCATAAAGACCACCACAATAAGTGTTTATTTTGTCTAGGAGCCTGTCATGATCATACAATCTACTCTGTCTGTCAGGCTTTCATACTGAAAACCCTGCATAGTAGGCTTTCTTCCCTTGCTTTGCATCTTGAGAACCAGCACCTTAAGTTTCTCACTAAGGATACCATGAAAGAAACATCCTGCCATGAGGGTCAGCTGTTAGGGAAGAAGAAGTAGGTTAAAAAACTAAGACTGTAATCTTCCTCTGTCCAGTCTCCATTGGGCATTTCTCCCGAAGTCAGTGAAAGCATGGATGCTCACCCAGCTTTGTTGTTGGATTCCTGTGCCATGACCAGGTTGGAGAACAGTGAGCATCCAGCTTGCAGCATGTCTGATGAGGCTTTGCAGGCATCTGTTTTGGACATTCAGGGGGGAACCATGGTTGCTTATTTCTGAGGGGCCCAGGGGTGTTCTGCAGATTTTAAGGAGGAAGTTCCTACTACGGTTATTGAATGCCATCCTGGGTCAGAGCCTGCTAAGTTTTATAGGGCATATATTTCTTTAAAGAAAAAGCAAAACATTAAACATGTTTCTGCAGCTCCTAATGGCAATAAAACCACCTCAGGGGTTTTCTGTTCTATCTACTCCTTGGTCCTGTACTCCCCTTAAAAGGCCCAGGGAACAGGATTCTTCTGAGGAGGAGTCAGATTTTAATGAGGAATCCCTTGCTTACTCTTCTGAAATTCCTTCTCCTTTGGACTATGGGTCAGAAGAAGAGGAATACATTAGGCATGATACTCTCTTTGAAGAAATTTCCTTTAGGGACACAAGCTCCAGGATGATGGAATTTTTTTAATGGGATTGCTCTCAGGTCTCTGATCCATAAGAGGTAATAAGAGTTGCTGCAGATGGAATCTCTGAGACCTTCTGCTATTTCTCTGTTTTGGCTGCTTTGTTAGATGCCTTTTCCAGTGCTCTAAAGCTCCTGATTCTCGCCCCCCTGCTGCCAAGCAGTGTGATAGGTTTTATAGGGTGCCTGAGGATTGTAAGTTTTTGTATAAATGTCCTGCTGCTGACCCCTCAGTAGTGTCTTTAGCCTCTGACAGACCCTCTCAATTGCTTCCTTCATCTAAGTTACTGCCTTCCGATAAAGACAGTAGAACCATGGAAAGGCTAGCTTAGAAGGTTTACACCTCAGGTACCCTGGGTTTTAGGGCTATTACTTATCAGAGCCATATGTCCAGGTATGTGTTGGCTCTCCTTTCTCAGGCTTGTCAGCTTATTTCTGATCTCCCTGACTCTGAGGGTAAAATTTCTGCTCTTTCCTTGCTAGAGGCTTCCTTTTAAGTGGTTCGACATTCTGTCAAGTGTAATTATGATGCAGCATATCCCTCTTCTAGGGCTGCTGCTTTTGGTTCAGTGATGAGGAGGAATTCTTGGCATAGGATTTAGCCTTTACCTAATGATATCAAAGCCAAGTTGATGGATGCTTCTCTTGATAATAAACATATGTTTCGGGAAGCAGTTGATGGTTTATTTAAGTCCCTTCAGGATAAGGGGAAGACTTTACAGGAACTCAAATGTGTTTGTCTCTCCTGTGCCTACATTTCAGAGAAACAACCCCAATAAGCCAGCCTTTGTTTGCAGGCAATCTCATTCTCCTTCTAAGGGCAAAAAGAGTGGCAAGAGGACTCCTTCTAATAAGGGTACTCCAACTTCAGGTGCTCAGAAGTCTTTCTTCCTAATAATCAAGTGCTGTGTGACCGTCAGTCTCTTCCCAGCTGCATTCCTCTTTCTCTTCCTGTTTGGCTTCAGATTACTCAGGATTCTTGGGTTCTGTCCACTATTCACCAGGAGTATTTTATGGTGTGGAAATCACATCCCCCTTTTGTGGGCATTCCTCAACCTGTTGGGAACAACTTACTTTTTTCCCCAGAGGTTCTTTGAGACCTTTTGACTCAGGGTACTATTCATGAGGTACCTGTGTCCCAAAGGGGGATGTAGTTTTACTCCAGAATGTTTTTAGTATCCAGAAAAGAGGGGGCTTGAAAACCAATTCTAGACCTTTCTTATCTCAGCAGTTTTCTGAGGTTGCCCACCTGTCTGATGATATCCCTTCAGACTGTTGTTTCCTCTTCTGCTCCCTCAGGCCTATATGGTGTCTCTGAATCTCAAGGATGCTTATCTCCATATTCTGATCCATCCTCTTTTCATGAAGTTTTTGCATTTCTCTGTTGCTTCCTGGAAGTTTCAGTTCTCTGCTTTGCCCTTTGACCTTTCTACTGACTCAAGGGTATTCACCAAGTACCTCTCTCCTGTGATTGCTTTTGGCAGGCTTCAGAGGATCCAAATATTTCCTTATTTGGATGATCAGCTGATTCAGGCATCCTCTCCAGAGATCCTTTTGCAAAAATCTTTATTTTGCCATTTCCCTTCTTCAGAGCCTGGGTTCACAAACTTCCAAAAGTCTTCTATGTCTCCTTCTCAGGATCATGTCTTTCTGGGTTCCAGGATGTGATGATACCCTTGCTGGCATCCCTGAGACCTCCAAAGGCCTTAACTCTCATTTCCTTCTTACAAAGTCTTCTTACTCTGGCCTACATTATGGCCAGGGAGTTTCTGAGAGCTCTGGGTTTCATGTCAACAATTATTCCTATACTCCATCTGGCCAAATTCCACATGAGAAAGTTGTACTGGATTCTGAAGACAGTGTGGCTTCAACATGCACATCCTCTAGATTTTGTGGTTCCTCTCCTTCCTTGTCTCCAGAATGAACTTCACTGGTGGATTCAGCAGTTTTCTCTAAATCCAGCGCTCCCTTTTCATCCCCCTCTTCACTCTCAGGAATTCACAGGCACTTCAGACTTGGGATGGGGAGCAGCTTTTAGCTCCCTAAAGGTACAGGGGGTGTGGTTGCCTCTTCAGCAGAAGGAGCACATCAGCCTCAAAGAGATGAGAGCTGTTCTGCTGGCTCTTTAAGCTTTTCATCCTCTTTTCTCTCCAAGGCCTCTCAAGATATTCAAAGAGAGCACCACAGTATTATTCACGCCAAATCTTTTAATGCAAAGCTTTCAGGTTAACCACCCTTCATCAGTACATGAAAAAATGGGTTCTTACACTGTTTAAAAAAGGAGCCATTTAAAATCACATGCTACAGCCAGCCTATCATCATCCTAATTACCAATCAAGTTTTAAAGAAAAAGCACTCTTAATACATAGAATTACATCTCTAAAACTTTACATCTAATTCAATTTAATACCAATACTATTTAAAACATAACATGACTTTAAAATTACCTTAAATTAAATATTTTCTCTTTGCGTTTTTACTAATACCGGCTTTAAACTAACTGCATTATTGAGACCAGGTTTAACATCTGTTTGAAGCCTAACTATCCACTCATATTCCTTCATTTCTAATGTATTGTTCATATCACCCCCTCTAACCCCCATGTCTACTGTACATATACCCCTAAACTTGAATTTATGTGTATCATTACTATCAATAATGTGCTTACTTAGTGCATTTGTCAATACCTTCCTTCTTATTTCAGATTTATGCTCTACTATCCGCTGTCTTAATTTTCTGGTGGTTTTGCCTACATAAAATGACATACACATTGTGCATGTAGCCAAATATACCACCTGGGTAGTATTACAGTTTATGGGGGCTGTAAGGGCAAAAGTTTCTTTAGTTGTCGGATGTACAAATGTATCTGCATTATCATACAGATCATTACAGCAACTACAGTTGAAACACTTCCTGGTTTCCATTCTGCGTTGCAATGTTATTTTTGTTTCTTTAAAGTCTTTACAACATAACTTTTGTTTTAACGTTTCAGAGTTCCTATATGGTTTCTCTCCTACAACAACCATTATCTCTGACATAGCCATTAGAATAAGCCAATTTATCTCTATTATATTACGTACAAAGTTCGTATTAAGATTAAATGTGGTAACATACCTTACCACTTTTTCTTTTTTATTTGGCAGTTCCAGTTGCTCTCTCTCCTTACTAAAAATGGGTTTATACTTATCTATTCTACCTAACAGCACTTCGTCATATACATCATTTATAACTTGTCTGGGATATCCATTCCTTTCAAACTCTTGTATCATATCCTTAACCTGAATTTTAAAATTTTTATCTTCAGTATTGAGCTTACTAGCTGTTATCATTTGTGCTTTCATCACACCTTTAAGTATGTGGTGCATGCATACTACCTCTGCTAATATATCTAGAAGCATCAACTTCCTTCTTATGTACTGTAGATTCTATTTTATCCCCATTTTTGTATAAAAGAACATCCAAAAATGTTATACTTTTTTCTGATGCCATAATTTTAAACTTTAAAAATTCCGTGGAGTCATTCAGGTATGCAATATAATCATTTAGTTCTACTGTGCTACCATCCCATATTAAAAAGCAATCATCTACAAACCTCCTATAAAATTTAACTTTGGTATTCAAGTTATTTAACCCACCAAGTATAAATTGTTTCTCCCACTCATATAGTACCAAATTAGCATATGTATTCGCTACTGGAGTGCCCATTGCCACTCCAGTTAACTGTAAATAGGGCACTTTATCAAAAATGAAAACATTCTTTGTTAGTACTGTTTTTAGTAGAGTGCATACATTTTCTGTTTATCTACTTTGCATATTAACTTCAACATTTAAAAAATCACGTATAGCATTCACTCCATATTTATTTGGAATTACTGTGAAAGTGAAGTAATGTCCAAAGAGACAAAAATGAAATTTTTTCCTATATTGTCTACGTGCCATTTATATAAATCAATCAAAAAGCTGTTGGTATCTTTTAACACAGCGGGACATTTACTTAAATATTTACCTAATATCATTTGTAGATATTTTGAAATTGGTTCGGTTACCCAACCACCTCCTGAAACTATCGGTCTCAGTGGTGGATTTTCTAAGCATTTATGTATTTTCGGACTTCCATATATCTGTGGTGTTCTGGGACATGGCACAGATAAATAATTGAGCAAATCAATAGTTATATCATTGTTCAGTTGTAAATCGTATACTATCATATTCACGTCTGCAATGCACTTTGTGACTTCACTGAAAGATATTTCTTTAAAAGTTGTCATGTCATTTAAAATATTTTTAAAACTCATCATATAAGTCTCCCTATTCATTATTACCACTGCTCCTCCTTTGTCCACTTGTTTAACTATCAACCTATCATCTTCTTGCAAATTTCTTAATGCTTCATATTCTAAATAAGACAAATTATATATCTTCTTTCTACTACTCTTATTATAAAGAGTTCTTAATTCCTTCTCAACAATATCTGTAAAAGCAATCAAAACTGGACATAATGTTGGTGAAAAAGTGCTCAATTTTTTACATACAATTGTTTGCAAAGTCACTTCTTTAAAAATTAATTTCAAACTCACATTTCTTACAAACAATTTCAAGTCCGTTATTGCTTGCACTACAGTATCTGTAGTGTTCGGAATAAATTTCAACCCTTTACTTAAAAGGTCTAATTGTGCATCAGTTAATGCTGTTACCGAGAGGTTAACAGTACCTTTTATCATTCGTATCAGCACCGAGTCACTTTGTTGTGTACTGCAGGGCTGCTGTTCTTCCTCTTCACCCCTACCATCGTTTGCTGAGTCTGTCGTTGTTGTGATGTATCTCTCGGTGTTGGCTTTTGTTGTACCAATATTTCTTCTGCTTATTTCAGCCGAAAAGGTGAAAAAGAAGTAATGTCCTTTTGCATATTCTTATCCTTGCTACTATGTGGACTCTAAAGGGTATTGAGTTTTTTCGTTTTTAGGCACACAACGCTACCAGCCAAAGCATTGCTAGGAGCTTCTATACGAACTTGCGCACCATCTATTACGCCTTTTGTGGATGACTCTAACTGCTGATTGGATGTATTCGATATAGTGAGATTTTGAATTTGCATATGACTCTTTCGATTGGATGGAGGATCCAAGTCTGCTTGTACTGTCTCAAAAATATCCAGCTGATCTAGTGAATTTTTTGTTATTTTCTCCTTGGAATCTGTAACATTTCCCTTAGAAAACCAATATTGGTTTTCATTTCTCGGCCACGAGAAGATGTGGCCATTCTTAAAATCGTTAACATCTCTTTGTATTTTATGCTTTTTCTTCCTTTGCAATTTTGAATCAAGCAAATACAACCGATCTAAAACGGCCTGATACATCCCATTTAGATTCATGTAACATGGCATACTCACAATGTCATTCTCTAAGCTCTCTATTTCTTCCAAGAGTTTTTTCTCGATAGGTTAAAAAAGGTATTCATGAGTATCATATACTCTGCACTATTGCCATTGCATAAGGAGTTCAGTATAGGTATTCGCATACGAGGGCATTTTCAATATTCTCAGCCCTCATGGTATTACACCCAACTCCAAATAAGCTTGAAAGCTTAACCGTTGCCATTGGAGTTGTTTGTACATCTGGACTTTCTTCTCCAACATCTCCTTCTTTTTCTTGAACTCCTCCATTGTCTGGTCAATGGTTACCAACAGTGGAGGTGCATTAAATACTAATTGCAGCAAAGGATTATCTTGCATCTGCAGCAGTTTCTTCACTGAACCATTCGGTTCTCTCAACACATTACTTGAAACATTAGGCAAACTCATTGCTGGCTGAAGCTCTCCCTTAGTTTTGACGCTCACAGTACTAACCAAAGCACAAAGTCACAATCACAAATAATGGTCGTACTGTGTTAACGCTCCAACTCTATTATTCACACCAAATCTTTTAATGCAAAGCTTTTGGGTTAACCACCCTTCATCAGTACATGAAAAAAAATGGGTTCTCACACTGTTTAAAAAAGGAGCCATTTAAAATCACATGCCACAGCCAGCCTATCATCCTAATTACCAATCAAGGTTTATAGAAAAAGCACTCTTAATACATAGAATTACATCTCTAAAACTTTACATCTAATTCAATTTAATACCAATACTATTTAAAACATAACATGACTTTAAAATTACCTTAAATTAAATATTCTCTCTTTGCCTTTTTACTAATACCAGCTTTAAATTAACTGCATTATTGAGACCAGGTTTAACGTCTGCTTGAAGCCTAACTATCCATTCATATTCATAGGTGCTTTTTCTTTAAAACTTGATTGGTAATTAGGATGATAGGCTGGCTGTGGCATGTGATTTTAAATGGCTCCTTTTTTAAACAGCGTAAGAACCCATTTTTTTTCATGTACTGATGAAGGGTGGTTAACCTGAAAGCTTTGCATTAAAAGATTTGGCGTGAATAATAGAGTTGAAGTGTTAACACAGTACGACCATTATTTGTGATTATGACTTTGTGCTTTGGTTAGTACTGTGAGCGTCAAAACTAAGGGAGAGCTTCAGCCAGCAATGAGTTTGCCTAATGTTTCAAGTAATGTGTTGAAAGAACTGAATGGTTCAGTGAAGAAACTGCTGCAGATGCAAGATAATCCTTTGCTGCAATTAGTATTTAATGCACCTCCACTGTTGGTAACCATTGACCAGACAATGGAGGAGTTCAAGAAAAATGTGGAGATGTTGGAGAAGAAAGTCCAGATGTACAAACAACTCCAATGGCAACTGTTAAGCTTTCAAGCTTATTTGGAGTTGGGTGTAGTACCACGAGGGCTGAGAATATAGAAAATGCCCTTGTATGCGAATACCTATACTGAACTCCTTATGCAATGGCAACAGTTAAATCTTAAGTTAAGTGCAGACTGTATGATACTCATGAATACCTTTTTTGAACCTATCGAGAAAAATCTCTGAAGAAGTAGAGAGCTTAGAGAATGACATTGTGAGTATGCCATGTTACATGAATCTAAATGGGATGTATCAGGCCGTTTTAGATCGGTTGTATTTGCTTGATACAAAATTGCAAACGTAGAAAAAGCATAAAATACAAAGAGATGTTAACGATTTTAAGAATGGCCACATCTTCTCGTGGCCGAGAAATGAAAACCAATATTGGTTTTCTAAGGGAAATGTTACAGATTCCAAGGAGAAAATAACAAAAAATTCCCTAGATCAGCTGGATATTTTTGAGACAGTACAAGCAGACTTGGATCCTCCATCCAATCGGAAGAGTCATATGCAAATTCAAAATCTCACTATATTTAATACATCCAATCAGCAGCTGAGTCATCCACAAAACACTTAATAGATGGCGCGCAAGTTCATATAGAAGCTCCTAGCAAAGCTTTGGCTGGTGGCGTTGTGTGCCTAAAAACAAAAGAACTCAATACCCCTCAGAGTCCACATAGTAGCAAGGATAAGAATATGCAAAAGGATGTTACTTCTTTTTTGCCTTTTTGACTGAAACAACCGGAAGAAATATAGGTACAACAAAAGCCAACACCAGGAGATACATCGCAACAACGACAGACTCAGCAAACGATAGTAGGGGTGAAGAGGAAGAACAGCAGCCCTGCAGTACACAACAAAATGACTCGGCGCTGATACGAATGATAAAAGGTACTGTTAACCTCTCGGTAATAGCATTAACTGATGCACAATTAGACCTTTTAAGTAAAGGGTTGAAATTTATTCCGAACACTACAGATACTGTACTGCAAGCAATCACAGACTTGAAATTGTTTGTAAGAAATGTGAGTTTGAAATTAATTTTTAAAGAAGTGACTTCACAAACAATTGTATGTAAAAAATTGAGCACTTTTTCACCAACATTATGTCCAGTTTTGATGGCTTTTACAGATATTGTTGAGAAGGAATTAAGAACTCTTTATAATAAGAGAAGTAGAAAGAAGCTATATAATTTGTCTTATTTAGAATATGAAGCATTAAGAAATTTGTAAGAAGATGATAGGTTTATAGTTAAACAAGCGGACAAAGGAGGAGCAGTGGTAATAATGAATAAGGAGACTTATATGATGAGTTTTAAAAATATTTTAAATGACATGACGACTTTTAAAGAAATATCTTTCAGTGAAGTCAGAAAGTGCATTGCAGACATGAATATGATGGTATATGATTTACAACTGAACAATGATATAACTATTGATTTGTTCAATTATTTATCTGTGCCATGTCGCAGAATACCACAGATATATGGAATTCCGAAAATACATGCTTAGAAAATCCACCACCGAGACCGATAGTTTCAGGGGGTGGTTGGGTAACCGAACCAATTTCAAAATATCTACAAATGGTGTTAGGTAAATATTTGAGTAAATGTCCCACTGTGTTAAAAGATACCAACAGCTTTTTGTTTGATTTATATAAATGGCATGCAGACAATATAGGAAAAAAAATCATTTTTGTGTCTTTGGACATTACTTCACTTTTCACAGTAATTCCAAATGAATATGGAGTGAATGCTATTCTTGATTTTTTAAATGATGAAGTTAATATGCAAAGTAGAGAAATAGAAAATGTATGCACTCTACTAGAAACATTACTAACAAAGAATGTTTTCATTTTTGATAAAGTGCCATATTTACAGCTAACTGGAGTGGCAATGGGCACTCCAGTAGCGAATACATATGCTAATTTTGTACTATATGAGTGGGAGAAACAATTTATACTTGGTGGGTTAAATAACTTGAATACCAAAGTTAAATTTTATAGGAGGTTTGTGGATGATTGCTTTTTAATATGGGATGGTAGCACAGTAGAACTAAATTATTATATCGCATACCTGAATGACTCCACGGAATTTTTAAAGTTTAAAATGATGGCATCAGAAAAAAGTATAAAATTTTTGGATGTTCTTTTATACAAAAATGGGGATATAATAGAATCTACAGTACATAAGAAGGAAGTTGATGCTTCTTGATATATTAGCAGAGGTAGTATGCATGCACCCCATACTTTTAAAGGTGTGATGAAAGCACAAATGATAAGCTCTAGTTAGCTCAATACTGAAGATAAAATTTTTTTAAAATTCAGGTTAAGGATATGATACAACAGTTTGAAAGGAATGGATATCCCAGACAAGTTATAAATGATGTATATGATGAAGTGCTGTTAGGTAGAATAGATAAGTATAAACCCATTTTTAGTAAGGAGAGAAAGCAACTGGAACTGCCAAATAAAAAAGAAAAAGTGGTAAGGTATGTTACCACATTTAATCTTAATACAAACTTTGTACGTAATATAATAGAGATAAATTGGCTTTTTCTAATGGCTATGCCAGAGATAAAGGTTGTTGTAGGAGAGAAACTATAGTATGCATATAGGAACTCTGAAACGTTAAAACAAAAGTTATGTTATAAAGACTTTAAAGAAACAAAAATAACATCGCAACGCAGAATGGGACCCAGGAAGTGTTTCAACTGTAGTTGCTGTAATGATCTGTATGATAATGCAGGTACATTTGTACATCCGACAACTAAAGAAACTTTTGCCCTTACAGCCCCCATAAACTGTAATACTACCCAGGTGGTATATTTGGCTATATGCACAATGTGTATGTCATTTTATGTAGGCAAAACCACCAGAAAATTAAGAGAGCGGATAGTAGAGCATAAATCTAAAATAAGAAGGAAGGTATTCACAAATGCACTAAGTAAGCACATTCTTGATAGTAATGATACACATAAATTCAAGTTTAGGGGTATATGTACAGTAGATATGGGGGTTAGAGGGGGTGATATGAACAATACATTAGAATTGAAGGAATATGAATGGATAGTTAGGCTTTAAGCAGATGTTAAACATGGTCTCAATAATGCAGTTAGTTTAAAGCCGGTATTAGTAAAAAGGCAGAGAGAGAATATTTAATTTAAGGTAATTTTAAAGTCATGTTATGTTTTAAATAGTATAGGTATTAAATTGAATTAGATGTAAAGTTTTAGAGATGTAATTCTATGTACTAAGAGTGCTTTTTCTTTAAAACTTGATTGGTAATTAGGATGATAGGCTGGCTGTGGCATGTGATTTTAAATGGCTCCTTTTTTAAACAGTGTAAGAACCCATTTTTTTATGTACTGATGAAGGGTTGTTAACCCGAAAGCTTTGCATTAAAAGATTTGGCGTGAATAATTGAGTTGGAGTGTTAACGCAGTATGACCATTATTTGTGATTGTGGTATATAAACAGACAGGGAAGAACCAGATCTTACCTCCTTTGCCAGTTGGCACTCCTGGTGTGGGATCTTGCTGTCCAGTATCAAGTGACTCTTCAGGCAATATACATCCCTTCAGGTCAAAACATTGTGGTAGACACTGAGCAGCTCCTTAACTCAATCCCATGAATGGATGCTTCACAGGGATGTTTCTGAACATTGTCCAACAATGGGGTACTCCTCAAGTAGAACTGTTTTGCTCCCCTCCGAACAGACACCTTCCTCAATTTTGTGCCAGAGTCCTAGGTCTTCTGGTCTGGAAGGTGGATACCTACTCTTTTTCTTGGAAGGGGATGTTTCTATATGCATTCCCTCCCCTTTCTCTCATTCCAAAAGTTCTGTTTAAAATTCAACAGTATGCTCCCATAATCTTGTTAGTGACTCCCTTTTGAGTGCGACAGCATCCTCTTCTGCATTTTGCCAAGGGAGTCATCACGGGATGGATCTACTCACAATAGACAAGGGATCTCTCATCCATCTCCACCTGTCCACTCTTCAGCTGACACTGTGGGTGATAGGATTTTGATTCCACATAGATACTTTTCTTCGGAGGGTCCTGCAGGAGGCCAGGAAGTCCACTAGGAAATCCTACTTATCCAAATGGAAGAGGTTTTCTGTTTGGTGCTTGTCTTGTAACCTGGATCCACTTACTATGGATGTTCCTCTGGTTCGCTCTTATTTTTTGAGTTGCTCAATGCTGGTTTGGCCTACTTTACTATTAAAGTCCACTTAACAGCTCTCTGTGTTTTTCTTCCTTTATCTCCTCCTTTGCCTAATAGGTTTGAGGTTAAGCAATTCCTTAAAGGTGTCCTTCATGTGAGACCTCCCATATGAAACCTCCGAGGAAGCTTGTTCTTCCTCCCTGGGATCTTAATTTTGTTTTGAAGAAGTTGACATAGGCTCCTTTTGACCCTGCTGCTTCAGCTTCCTTGCAGCATTGTTCTTGGAAGACTTTTCTTTTGTTGACCCTTACTTCTGTCAGATGGGTGTCTGAGCTTCAAGCCTTTATGGCTTGTCCTCCTTTTTTGATATTTCATAAGGACATTGTGTCCTTGCATACTGATCCTTCTTTTATGCCTAAGGCAATTCATGTGCTGCTACTTACTCAGCCTATTAATTTGCCTACTTTTTTCCTCTCTCTCCAGTTTGACAGTGACATGGTGCTGCATACTTTGGACATTCATAGACAACTCCGATTTTATTTGGATAAGACTAAGGGTATTGGAAAATCTAATCAGCTGTTCCTTTTCTTTGTAAGTCCTTAGGAATAGCTATATCCAAGCAAACCATTTCTTCTTGGATTTCAAAGTTTTTTTCTTTTTGTTATACTTTTCATGGTAAGAGCCTTCCTTCTTCTGTAAAGGGTCATTCCACTAGGGCTGTGGCTTCTTCTGGTGCTTTTGATAAGGGGTGGATACCAATTGTATTCTTGAGGCAGCCACCTGGACTTCTGTGCATACTTTTACCAAACACTACAAGTCGCATGGTATCTCCAGAGCTAGAGCTGGTTTTCCTAGGGACATTCTTCATGGCTTCTTAGAGAGCTGTATTGCTCCTTCCTCCTCCCAAATTTCTTTGTGAGCTTTGGCACTCTCCCATAGGTAAAGAATACTGCAACTAGTGAATGGAAGGCCATAGTACAGTTGTGAGAAATCTCACCATAACAGTAGATGTCTTTTCCTTCTCAGTTGCAGTATTCACTCCCTCCCTCCTTCCCCCTAGTCTTCTCCTTCCTAGATGTACTGGTTACCTCCTGGATCTCATTAAACTGGGGTAATTAGTTCTGAGAATGGTACATCTGGATGTCACTTTTATGCCCTGCGCTATGCAGGGAGCATACATATGATGTTCAGTGTACCTTAAAGCAACACTGGGGGATATAGGTGGAGGCAATTGCTAATTTCTTCCACATCAGGGAATGCCATAAGTGAAGAATACTGCAACAGTGAAGGAAAGGACATCTGCTGTTATGGTAAGATTTTATACAAGTGTACTTTGCTTTAGTAAAATATTTGCTGTTAAGTGAAATTGCAGCCTGTAAAGTTGATATGCTACACCTATGGACAGTAACAAGCCCTCACCTAAGCATGTGTTAGTGCACATAAACAGAAAGTATTGTCATCTGAAATAGTATCTTTTAAACGTTCTAAGACAGGGCACATAGTCAGGCACTGTACATTAAGGGATAACAATGTTATACGTGTTGTTGTTGTTGTGTCTTTCGGCTTTTCCCGGTTAGGGATCGCCACAGCGGAACTCCGGTCCGCTAATGATTGGGAGTAGATTTTTACATACCGAGTTGCCGTCTCTGATGCACAACCTTCAACGAAGGTATGCCCATTCATGCATGTCTCCACACACAAGATGCTCTAGCTGAGAATTGAACAGGACAACATCTTACTGTGAGGCGACAACACTACCACAGCACCACCACCACAGTTTAACAATGTTATACTTGTAAAAACTAAAAAAAAAAAAAAAAGTCCATATTTTTCAGGTGATGGCAGAAGAGCAATAGTCTCCATTTATATCCGACACTACCTTATATAGAATCAGAATATTACAGCTACCTACTCTCCCTCTTAAAACTAAACCAAAAACCTACCTCCAATACAATCACTTTAATTATCTCAAAAGTACTAATTTTAAATCTACTAATCTACTACTGTCAGGTGATATACATCTCGACCCAGGACCTAACCACAGCTCCTCTCTCTGTGCTCATCCCTCATACCCCCTAAACTCCACTCCCAGTACTACCCCACAGACCCTCCCATCCTCTTCCATCAAAACCTATCTATTCTATCTTTCAACATTCAGATTATCATGAGTAAAATCTCCCCATTCCATGCCTGGATCTCCCTACATACCCCTGACATTCTCTCCGTCTTTGAAACCTGGCTTAAGCCCCACATATCTGACTCAGAATTTGTTCCCCCAGGCTATAACATCTTCCGGCAAGAAAAAATTAATTATAAAAGGTGGTGGGGTTGCAATTCTATACTCTAATCAGCTCTCCCTCCACCCAGCTGAAGTTCTCATTGTCACCTGTAAAGTGAATAATCACAAGAAATTAGCAATTGCCTCCATCTATATCCCCCAGGAAACAACATTCCTGTCTTAGAGTTAGTTCTCTCCTGGATCTCTCAGACTGTCTCATATGAAACTGTTATCTTGGCTGACGTTAACATTGATGGGAATGCCCTTGATACTGATTCCCCTACCACCTCCATTAATCTCTTTGGCTTCTCCCAGCTAATCTCATCCCCACTCATCTAAGTAAACACCAACTCTGGCTGTACACTAGATTGGGTCCTTACCTCCAATGCTAACTCCTACCACAATCCCTCCATCCTACCTGATACCCTAAGCGACCACCATCCCACCTTCATACTTTGACACTCACCCCTATTACACAAATCCCAGCAATACAAAGACTGCCATAAACTCTCAAACTGTAAATCAGATGTTTTCAACCACTCACTCTACAATTAACTGGCCCTTCCTCTTTGATATCCCCCTGGAGGAAGCTGTCATGGGATTTAACAGCATCTTTCTAGACACACTTCATTCCCTGGCCCTCACAGGGAAAATAAGAATCAAAACCCGATATGCCCGCTGGCTAACACAAGCCACTCACACACTTATGCATAAGAGAGAGAGTGCGTAGAAAAAAATGGAAAAAAAAATTAGTACTTCCACTGATCTTCAGTCCTACAGAGATCTTTGTAACTTAACTAAAAAAAAAAAAAAGGTCACCCTTGACAAAAAATATTTCCAAAAACCTCTGCATAATCCCCATTCCAACCCCCCAAAATTCCGAGAATCAGTAAATAAACTACTACATCCTGGTAGCCCCTCATCACCTAATTCATGCCCTGATAGCTCTCCAACTGATGCTGCTACCTTTCTTAATTCCTTCTTCATTGACTCAATTTGCAATCTAACCAAAAATGACACCACCAGCTACACAACTCCTCCTTCATCAACCCACCCAACCCCCTTCTCTCTTAAACCCATCCCCACAATCTGTATCAAGTCACTTCTTAGCAAACTTGAAACATGCTCTCTATCAGCTGATAACCTACCTCTTCAGTTCTTAAAACTTACTACCAATTCTATCGTCTGCCCCATCTCCATCTTAATAGGTCAGTCTAAGAAAACACTGTACCTGAAATCTGGAAGAAATCCTATGTCATACCCTTACATAAAGAAGGCAGCTCAACTGATCCCTCAAATTTCAGGTCCATTGCCATTCTATCTCCCCTGTCAAAAATTCTCGAAAAGTGCATCCACAAACAGCTTTTCAATCACCTCCTCCTAGAAAATTTGCTTATCCCTACACAGCATGGTTTCCACCCAAATCACAGTACAGCTACTGCTCTGATATCATTTACTAATTATATCACAAATTCTTATGACAGCAAGCTAATATCATGTTTATTTCTGGACTTCTCTAAAGCCTTTGACACTGTTTCCCACTGATTGCTTCTGTCCAAACTAGCTACGCTTAATCGCTCCAACTCTGCACTTTCTTGGTTCTCCAGCTATCTATGCAACAGATTCCAGGCAGTTAAGTGGCAATCTTAACTTTTCTCCCTTCTTACCAGTACAAACTGGGGTACCCCAAGGTTCCATCCTTGGACCCCTATTATTTAATATCTTTGCTAATGACCTACACTCTTCCTGTCCACTCTCATCTGTCATACAGTATGCTGACGGTTCCACCATCATTTCCTCCTCCGATAATATCACCCACCTTCACACCCTTAATCAAGCGTCTCAGCACTCAGTTGAAACATAGCTAACTTCCAACCAATCACTACTTAACCCTAAGAAAACAAAACTTCTCCTATTCCTCCCTAAATCTTTCCAACATCATAAAGCTACCTTTACTGTCTGCTCCCTTAACAAGACCATCATCTCTGCTGAACCTCACACCAATTTGCTAGGAGTTATTATCGATGACCAACTAAAGTTCGATCTCCATATTCAGCAGTGCATCAAAAAGGCACTTCAAAATTTAGGCCTGCTATATAGGCTTAAAAAATTCCTCACAGATGTCTCTAGGCTGTCTCTTGCACAACCATTCCTACTCCCCACCCTTGTTTACACTGCCCCTATTCTCACTAATATCCAATCCAATTTGCTGTCGAAAAAGGAACTCGCCTATTATAAAATTACAAGATTTGCCTCTAACCAACACTTCTGTTCTCACCATAGCCTAGCCTTGAAAAACCTGCAGTGAATGGCATTTCATCATCAGATCCTGCTACCCCAGCTTCTTATAGCTCATTCTATCTTATATGAACTCTCCTCCTCCTGTCCCTCACTCTCTATGCTCATCCAGGCCTGTACTCCCAACTGCACCCTTCATAGCTCCCAGCAGCATCTTCTGCATGTCTATGCACCCATCAAAAACATTGGTAAACTCCTTTACAGCTACTCAGTGGAAAATGCTTGGAGTAAATTACCACTAAGTGTTGGACATATGTCTAACACCAACTCTTTGAAAACAGCACTAAAGGAAACACTACATATGTCATAGACATGCTTATGCTATGACCCAACTTAATCCACCTCCCCTCCTATAATGCAATTGGAGCAACCTTTTCTCCCACCTCTCTCTGCCTCTGCTTCTAATAAAGTGTACTAATAGTCATTAGTTCCTACAGCTTCCACAGCTGTAGTCTTGGAAATTGGCTCTTGCTCTGGGCTCATCTGTTGTTTATGTATTTGTTACTTTCTGTTTTACAAAGTTATCTATATTTTCTGCATTCTGTTTGCTGTTGTGTGAAACTTCATACTACATTATGTTTTCAGTTTAAAGACTATTTTCTAGTATGTTGTTTTAACATACATCTCATACATATTGTCATTATTGCCATCTTAGTTATAACCCTATCATGTGATTAATTTTGTTACTTGGACTTTTTTCTCCTCAGTCCGCCACTGAAAAGGGCTGCTGCCCAGTCAGACTAACTGGTCAACAAACATCAAATAAATAAATAATCCATGCTTTTTTGTGAGTAAATCCTGTGTTACTCACAACCATTCATGGATTATTCCTGAATTATCTTGTTCTATATCACGAAAGAACCATTTTTAGGGGCTGAGAGTTGGCATGATGGTTAAAGTGTTTGCCTCACAAGCACAAGGTGCAAGGTTTGATTCTCAGTTTTGGGGAAATTGGTTAAGCTTAAATTCAGTTTCAGTCAGAAAGCCATGCTTGTACTGTACAATCTTTTTCATAACGTACACATGGATTTATTAGTGATGTGTTAACTATTTCTACAACTTGTATCTGCACATGCAACATATTTGTTAGTCGTGTTAAAGCAGTTTGATCCATTTTCATCATCCATTTCTTTAACCACTTGTTTCCATAAAGAAGTAGTACTTCATTAACTAGAACCATATATAATTACAGCCCTGAATCTATAACTAATCTTCCATCAGATATACATTCAGTGTCACTGACTTTTTATTTCTTTTTATTTGTTCCAGTTGTCAAGAGGGGTATGTAGGCTAGTTTAGGGACCCTTGCAACATCAGCCTAAGCCGTAAGATGTTTTTCGTGTTTCACTGTTGCAGTCATCACACTTGGGTTATCTGCCTGCAGGTAGCCCACAGTCGGCCCGAATGCCAGAGATTTAGTATCCCTGCGTCAGATGCTGTCATTCCAGGACTGACGTCAGGTCATCAGGGGTATAAAAATAGGCAGCCAACACCATTACATCAGTCTTTCTTGCCAAGGAGCCTGAAGCAGAAGCAGTTCGCAAGTGCCGGTCGGCCGCTACCTAAGTTTTTTTTTATGAATTGAATCATCCTGAAGTCTTCTAAAGCTAAGTATGCCGTTGGGAATCCTTTTTTCTTGATCTAACCGATGTCAGAAAAAGTTAATAATTGTCTTGCCTGTGGAAAGCAAATACCACACTGAGATTTTCATTCTTACTGCATCACCTGTCTAGGCCCAGACCACGACGTACCTCGCTGTCAGTTTTGTGCCCTGTTCAATGCCCAAACCATTCATTGTCGGGCTCTTATTGTCGCTAAATATTTTCATTCTCGATCTCCGTATTCCGAAATGGCTTTGGTAAGCCATCCAACTACTGATATTCTGAAAAAAACATAAGGATAAAGACAAAGACAGACTGCACAGGTTCAAAGCTGCTGACAACACTTCCGTTAAGCTAGTCGCCAGTTCGCCAGTACTAAGTGAGGCGCTTTCACAGCCCCTGATGCCCGCTTCAATGGATTTGCAGGCCTCTACCGAGACCTATTTGGAGTCCGGTATGCCACAAGACTCTTCTTTGACTATGAAACCAGAGGATGTCTCTACCTTGGATGGGTCTGGAGCTGCTGAGCAGGCACCGGCTTCTGAGGAAGTTCTTCATACTACCAATGTTCGACACAAACCGACTACTTCAGTTCTGTCTAAAACTACAGAGTTTCTAAGGTCAAGATTACGCGCTACGCCTAGAAAACTGACGACCAAAGTGCATGCACATGCTCCCTTGCCACAAAATAAAATGCTTAGAATGGCAGAAGACGTTATTATGCTGATTAGGGGAAGTCAGCCTTCCCCTGCTAAGTGGAAAAAGGACCAGTCCTCAGCAGCTTTAACAGACCGAGTCCGACAACTCTGAGAGTTTTGATTATGAAGACTTGCCCTTATCTGCTTATGAGGATTCTGATACAGAGGAATCCATTCCCTCTGCCTCTCCTCCAGAGGATTTCTCTTTTGGTGAAACCTTACATAGCATTTCCACTAGAAATACCAAGACTATCCTCAGTCCAAAAAAGAGACTTAGAGAATTTCTAGACTTGGCACAACACAGGCCTTTAGCAATACCACCAGTTCTGGAAGTTGTTGATGATGTCTTATGGAATCCAGTCTTACTGCTGATACTTTACCCCCTGCCCCGAGGAAACCAGACAGGTACTACAGAGTACCTGACTCTCACAAATTTCTTTTCAAAAATCCTTCTGCTGACCCAGAGATCATTTCCCAGGGTCCTAAAGGTATCAAGACAACTACAGCTAAGAATCCCACCCCTTCGGACTGGGATTCCAGAGCTTTGGACAGATTGGGTAAGAAAGTTATATACCTCTGCAACTCTTGCCATTAGGCCTTTGAATTGTCAGTTTCACATGCTGAAATACCAACAACATATTATGGAACTTGTTAAGCAAAAAAAAAGCTACCTTTACAGAATGTGCAGAAAATAAAGAATTGCAAGAGCTTTATGCATTCTGCAAGCCAAGTCAGCAACCATACATTGCAGTGTGGTTTTGACACCCTAGAAGCATCTTGCAGGGCAGCAGTCACTGGTTCTGTACTGAGAAGGCATGCTTGGCTTAAGGAGCAGACCTTGCCAGATCATGTCAAATCCAAGTTACTAGATGCCCCTTTGAACAAGGACAATCTGTTTGGCACCAAAGCAGAAGAGGTTCTTAAAAAGATGGAAGAAAAAGCTAAATCTATGCAGACAGTCAAAGAATTCTTGCAAGTACAGCCTCCTAGATTCAGTAGGCATTGCCCCTCGAAACATTGGTCCTTTACAGCCCCCTTAAGGCCATCTCAAACTAGATCCAGGGGAAATAGACCCCCCCCCAGACTACAGTCTCAGGGTATGCAGAGATCTAAGCAATGGCGTGCCTCCACCTCTAAAGCAGGGAGTGCTAAACCACCCCTTACGGAAAGAATTCCCAATGATTTCTCAACTTCACCCCCCCCTGCCCAATTGCTTGTGCCCCTAGGAGGAAAATGTGCCCTTCATGCAAAAAACTGGATTCCCGTCACCAAAGACTGATGGGTCCTCAACATTGTATCCCAGGAATACAGATTTTACTTCCACTCACTGCCAACCCCTAAAGGGTTCCCATACTTCCCTCTAAACCAGTGGGTAGAGGCTCAAAACCACATCCATTCCCTGCTCTCTGTAAGGGCAATTCAACCAGTTCCTGTGGAACAGATAGGTCAAGGATTCTATTCCAGACTTTTCCTGGTAGCCAGAAAAAGAGGGCACTTTGCACCCAATCCTAGATCTTTCAATTCTCAACACCTTCCTGGTGGTACCAAAATTCAAAATGCTCACCCTGCAGCAGCTTCTACCTATGCTAGCCAAAGATGCCTGGTTAGTCACCCTAGACTTAAAAGAAGCTTATCTGCACATCCCTATAAGGGAGTCATGCAGAAAATATCTACGCTTCAGGGTAGGATTTATGCATTATCACTTCTCTGCACTTCCCTTTGGCTTATCCTCTGCTCCCAGAGTATTCACAAAATGCCTGGCTCCAGCCATTGCTTACTGCAGACAGAGAAATGTTCAAATTTACCCATACTTGGATGACTGCCTGATTCAGGCAGACAGTCAGGAAATGCTGTTGCAGCACCTAACATTTGTAAAAAACCTACTAACCTCGCTGGGGTACACCATCAATGAAAATAAATCAAAACTAGCCCCCAGTCAAAAGATTGTATTCCTGCAAGCAAACTTGGACACAGCATCCCAGATGGCATTCCTCACTCCAGAAAAACAAGCCTATCTGACAGGCTATTTTACTCAAATGGCCACCAGAAGCCAGCTATCCGCAAGGAAAATCCTGCAGGCCATAGGGTTCATGGCCTCATGCATCCTACTAATTCCATATGCTAGACTGCATATGAGGAAACTTCAATGGTACTTAAAAAGTCTTTGGTGCCAACATTCGCAGGACCTGGAAACTGTCATTCCCATAATACCCTGTCTAAGGACAGAGTTTCTTTGGTGGGCAGCAGCATGCAACCACAAGGCACTGTCCTTTACCCAACCCCACACCACCCAGACCCTAACCACAGACGCATCAGACTATACCTGGGGGGCACACATGGATGGCAAGTGCATTCAGGGCCACTGGAGCCCAAGTCAAATGCATCTGCACATCAACCAGAAAGAGATGCTAGCTGTGCAGCATGCACTGACAGCTTTCAGATCCCTACTCTTACCAGGACACCTGCTAATAAAAACAGACAACACCACAGTTATGTGGTACATCAACAAGCAGGGGGGAACCCACTCTGCAGGCTAGCCATGGCTCTGTGGAACACAGCCTTGGGCATGCAGGTACATCTGCAAGCTCAATTCCTGCCAGGCAAACAAAACTCACTGGCAGACGATTTAAGCAGAAATCTCCTAGACCCACACGAGTGGCAAGTAGAACCACGCACCTTCAACCTTCTGATTTAGAAATAGGGAACACCAGAGGTGGATCTCTTTGCCTCCCCCTACAATCACCAGCTCAGAAGATTCTGCACCAGGACACCTCACAGCAGACCCTGGAAAGTGGATGCCCTATCCTTCCAGTGGGTAAATCTTTCAATCTTTGCCTTTCCCCCTCTGCCCCTCCTGTCAAGAGTATTGCTCAAGATAAGACAGGACAGACCAAGGACAATTCTGATTGCCCCGGACTGGCCACGCCAACACTGGTACCCACTCCTGCGAAGCATGTCACCAATGCCACCCTGGCACCTACACCAGAACCCAACCCTGCTCTCTCAGCAGGGGGGACAGATCTTGCATCCTCAACTCTTGGAGCCTGGCTTATTCCTTGAATTCTCCCCCAGTGACCAGCCTAAGCAAGCAGGTGCTAGACATCATCCTTGAAGCCAGAAGACCCAGTACAAGGAAATCCTATGCTGGTAAGTGGAAAAGGTACTGCTCCTGTATTTAGTCTAAAGGAGAGGACACAACTCTGCCCTCCCTGCGTCTAATCCTGGATTACCTAGCAGATCTACTCCACAGAGGCCTATCCTTCTCCTCCATTAAGATCCATGCCTCTGCCATTTTGGCTCATTACAACACTGAGCCACCTCTCTTCTCTTGTCCTCTAATCAGACAGTTCCTGAGAGGGGAAAACAACTTAAGGCCACCAAGGAGAGCACCCACCCCTACTTGGGACCTTAACTTTGTACTGGAAAAGCTCACGCTACCCCCTTTTGAGCCTTCAGCATCAGCAGAGTTAAAATTCCTCTCTTGGAAAACAGTCTTGCTTCTGGGCATCACTTCAGCTAGAAGAGTGTCTGAGCTACAAGCACTTATGGCTGTGGAACCCTTCATTATTTTCCATGCTGACAGGATTTCTGTTAGGACTAACTCTTCCTTTATGCCTAAAATGGTGTCCAGTGTGGCTCTCAACCAATGTATCCATTTACCTACTTCCCTAATCCTCAAAATAAAGGGGAAAGGATCCTGCACTCCTTGGATGTGCACAGACAGCTCAGATTCTACCTGGATAGGACAAAGCCCTTCAGAAAATCTCACCAGTTACTAGTTAGCTTTGCAACAGGGGCAGAGGATAAGGCTATTTCAAAGCAAACAGTTTCCAAATGGATAGCACATTGCATCCATTTCTGCTACAAGCACCATGGAAAACCAACCCTCAAGGGGTCAGAACACATTCCACTAGGGCAACGTCTACCTCTACAGCATTCCTTAGGGGAGTCCCTACCAGGGACATCCTGGAAGCTGCTACCTGGAGTTGTGTACACACCTTCACCAAGCATTACCACCTGCTTATCTTTTCCAAATCCAGGGCAGGTTTTGCAACAGCGGTCCTGTAAGGCATTCTAGCCAGCCCTAACTCTTCTTGACTGCCTCCACCCTTTAGCTTTGGGAATGTACCCAAGTGTGATGACTACAGCAATCAAACATGAAGAACATAATACAGTTGTGTACACTTACCATAAATGTAGATGTTCGAGTGTATTCACTGTTGCAGTCCTGGTTTCCCTCCCTCCAGCCCCCTGGTTTTCTCTCTCTAAACTCTCTATGCCTTTACTACCCCCCCTTTTTCAGGGGTATTGGTATTTACTTTTTACTGGCTGTGTTTTCCCCCACCATAACTTAGCTCCCTGTTGTGGGGCTCCTGACATTTGGGGCAAGAAAAACTGATATAATGTTGTCGGCTGTCTGTTTTTATACCTCTGATGACCTGACATCAGTCCTGGAGTGACAGCATCCGATGCAGAAATACTAAGTCTCTGGTATTCGGGCTGACTGAGGGCTACCTGCAGGCAGATAACCCAAGTGTGATGACTGCAACAGTGAATACACTTGAACATCTACATTTGTGGTAAGTGTACACAACTGAACTTTACTCTTAAACATCAAATGCAGTGAATGCAAGTATAGAGATAAATGAAGCATGTGCAAATTTACAACCGCAGTTAGGTGTCAGGCCAAGAAAGTATGTATATAAATTAACGTACATGTTCAGAATTCAGTAGATATACATACTGAAAGTTGGGATCTTGCACATATAATTACATTTTAATATTCTTATAGTTTAGCTAATTAGCTAAGATCCCTAAAGCCAATGCAGCTATAAATTTCTAAATGCCCATCTCGTCCGAAATATATAATTGCCTTGAACAGCATTAAAAATGATGGTGTAAAAAACTGTTAATGTATTCAGCATGTCTTTAATTAAATGTAGTCTTTAAGTAACAACCATTAAATATATCACATTATTTTTACATTATTTATTCCCACTGTGAAGTTAGTAAAGTAATACTATGCAACTGTAAATCTGTAAGATTATCTCTTATTTTTGCCCATTTTGTTAATAAGCTTAGTCTGTATTATGTTGGTTTAAGACTTTTTTTTCTATTTTGTGACCTGTGCATGGTGATGTATGGAGCTTTTCTTCCTGGGCCTCTGCTGAAAAGGATTTGCCTTTCCTGGCCCAGTTGTACTATCTCAGTGTTATAATATAATAATATAAATACATATAAATACTTTTTTTTTAATGCATCATAAAACAGTCCAAACAGCAAGTGCATCTAGTTTCACTTTTCTTGAAGAATAGCATGCAGTCTTTGTTGCAACAAAAAAAAAAAAAAAAAAAAAAAAAAAAAAAAAAAAAAAAATTTTAGGTTTTTGTTTTGTTTTTTCTTAATTTCTGAACTGCAAGACTAAACATACAGATGCACAACTGCAGAAAAAAAAAAATGCAAGATACCTGACTGCTAACAGAATACCTGAGGAGCAGTAATTTTATCATTCTTGAATTATTCATGACACTCTGAGGAGCAGCAATTAATACATTATACATTACAGTATATAATAAAGTAAGAATAGAGGTTCAAGATTTTATAAGGCCATACAGGGCAGCAATTTTATTGCATTTTATGCAGCACACTTTGATGAGATTCTTTGTTTGTGATGATGTGGGTGTTGGATCTGACTTCTTGGATCTTTCTCTGAGTCTTGCTCTGGATCTCCATTGGTCTCAAGGCTCTGACTCCTCCCTCCCTCTCTCCCTCTCCCCTCTCCTGAATACTTAGATGCTGCCACCTGCCTCAGCACCTCGATTGTCCACCTGAACCTCTCTGACTCAGCTCTTCTATGTGTCTTCTCTCTCTCTCAATGTCACTCTTTTTCACTTTTCACTTCCTAATTATCTTATCTCTTTCCTACCTTTTTTTTTACATTGTTCTTTAATATAATCAAAAAATCAAAAATTAATTTCTATTGCCTTTGTGCCCTTGTGCTTAGGTTTTTTAGGGGCTAAACCTTTTAGTATTCCTTACCTTTAAATTAAAAACTTTCTCTGGTAATTTTTTTGGCTTTGTAGTTGAAAATCATAGCTAAAAATCCTATGTTGTAGAATCTTTGTTTATCTTTTTGTGTTGTTTTTGTTTTGTGTTATTTGTTTTACAATTGCTTCAAGTTCAAGATTAGGTGTCCACAAAATAAAAAAATTGACCCCCACCCACACACACACTTTTTGTGTATATTGTTTGAGGGTGCACCAACTTGCCTGTACTAACTGGCCACTAACTACAAAACACAAGACAAATTGATACAAAAAGGACAAATTGATACTGATGAAGGAAAGGTTTGTTGCCTTAACATCAAGGGTTCACCTGCACCCTCCCAGTCTGGAAAGGTCCTCTAAGGTGAAAGAAAAAAAAAAGAAAAAAAGGAAAAAAAAGCAAGAAAAAAAAAAAAGAAAAAAAAAGAACCAACCAAGTCCAAACAGTCACCCACCAACAATCATGGCCAAAGTCATCAGAATCAAAGAGTCAAGTCAGGTCCTGATCTCCTCTCATCTCATTTTCTTTCTCACTGAGCTTTCAAGTCCAATAATGTTGCATCTTTCCCATCTTGCAAAAAGAAAAGGGCTTCTTTCTTCTGTAGCATCTGTATCAGTAGGATGAGGTGGAGATTTCTTCGACAGTAGATTCAGATGGAGGATGGAGAGCCATTCCCTATATCTCTCCTACTGAAAAATCCCATGATCCCTCCTCCTCCTAACCTGATGTTGAGCCATTCCACATTGGATTCAGAGCATGGACGGAACAACATACTAGCATATGTGTCAGCACCAGTATTTATTATTTATTTATTTTACAGTTGTTTACCGGGAAAGTCCAACTGGACTTGGGTCCATTTTCAGCGGAGGCCCGGGGAGAAGAGCTCCAGTTATAAGAAATATGAACATTGCAGACATTGACAAACACTTGAGGAATTACAGAAGTATTCACAAACAACAGGTAATGATGGACAATACAGTTCTTTAGAAGTCAGTAAGTGCAATTCTTTAGAAGTAGATATTTACATCACATATTCATGAATATATACAATTTAAAGAAGTTAGTTTCATACATTAGAGGTCAAATATCAGTGTAGAATAACATTCAATGGGTAATAATTAGTTACAGAGACTGAGGTACGGCTTGTCCGGGACAGCTGCAGGAACAAAGACAGGTGTCTGTTAGGTGTGATTTTAGGAGCATTTTAAATTGTAATATAGAGCAGTTGGAGGTTATGGTGTTGGCAGTTTATTCCATATTTTAGGAATGAAGTTTGAGAAGAAAGATTCTTCTGCTGAGTTGTTAGCTCTGGTGATGTCTAGAAGGATTTTGTTACTGAAACGGAGGGATTTAGAATTGGTGTATGTTTGTATAAGTGTAGACCTAACCTCTTCAACTCCAACCTTACCCCACTCTCTTTCGACTCCGATGTTATCAGATCAGGAAGAGCATTGGAGCTGAAGCATCAGAGCTGGAGCTCTGGAGGTCAGGTTGGTTTCGAAACCTTCAGATCAGCCTCTGCCTGTCAGACCATCTGATCTTCATATTTCATTTCTGTCAGATCTGCGAGGGGTCAATGACACTGGAGTTCTCCCAGCCACAGTTCCTCGAGAGTCCTCCTCAATTCCATTTCTCCAGCTCAGCATTCAAAGCCTTAGAGAGGGTTCTCACTACCACAGAAGGGGTGCCGCATTTATGCTTGGATCCATCCCTTTCTTTTCCTGCTTAGACCTCTGCATCAATGGAGCAGTCAGCTTCCAAAAGTCTCAGTGAAGTGCTCACTCTGAGTTCCCAGTCTGATTCAGATCCATCTTATGTCGTGTCCATAATCATTTTTAAAAGGAAATATATAGATGCATCACCTGAGTCTGTTATGGAAGACACTGATTTGGATGAATAGGGAAGTTTCTCCTAGGCCCTGTTCAGAGACATCACCTTTGGAGAAATCTTGGAAATGATGAAACTGAGGGGGGGGGGGGTCCACAGTTGCAACTTCTATGGAAGAATATGTGTTCCTGGAGGCTTTTGGATCTGGCTGTTCTACCTCCTGGGTGGTCCCTCCTACTTATGCCCTCATTGATTTGGTGGGTCAGGGAGCTTAGAAGAACCTGACACATCAGAGCCAATATCAAAGAAACCTGACAAAATCTTGGCAGCTCCTAAAGATAAGACAAATTGGAGTAAAACTTTCCCAGTAGATGATATGGTCTTAGCTATGACCACTGAAAAGGAACTCTCCAAAGAGAGTACATCTGTTCATCCACATAATAGGGAATCTAGGTCTTTGGAGAGATTTGAAAAACTGGCTTATACTTCAGTGAACTTTTACCTTAGAGTGTTGAACTACCTGGCTCATGTCATATGCTTCCAGAGGTTATTGACCAAAGAGAATGCCAGTTCTCTCCAAAGTAATTTGCCAGCATATGTGCAGAAAACTGTGGAATCCCAACTATCTTCCCTCAACTCTATTTCCAACACCTCCATGCGTCTGCTTTCAAATGCAGCTGATGTAGTGACCAGAGTGTCAGGCACTGACATAGCCATAAGCCGTCATGTCAGGACAATGCTATATGATTCTTCAAAATGTCCTTCCTTAATGTTCCTTTTGATGGTTCCACTCTGTTTGGACCAGATGTTAAGGACACAAGTGAGCAGGATAGTAAGACCCTGTCTGCCATGAGAATTCACTGCTCAAATTATCTTTTCAAGGAATCCAATGAGGTGAAAGCAAGATGTGATTCAGAAAATTTCAGGGTTTTAACTAAAATATACTTTTGTGGTGGTGGGTGCAGGTTTTAATGGACATTGCCCTAGGAGTAAAGGTGGTCCATAAAACCAAAGATTTCATGGACCCTTTTCTGAGAAATCCTTCCATTGCTCCTGAAGGGTTGCCTGACTGCTGCACTCTGGAGGCACTTATCCCTGCACCAACAAACCTGGCAGGCCATCTCTTTCAGATTCATGGATGCTGCAGATAATCACCAGAGGATACACAGTTCCTTTCCCTTATTCTCCACAGCCAAGAAAAAGGATTCCCTGAGTACCACCCTACCAAATGAAATCTGCAGAAGTCAAAAAACTTTTAAAAAAACTAGCCATCCAACAGGTCCCACCAGACCAGCTAGATCCAGTGTCTACTCCGTGGTCCTTTTAGTACTAAAAAAGACAGGGGACCTAAGAGCGATTCTGGACCTCACTCATTTAAACCAGTTTGTGAAGCAGACATAATTCCAGATGGTCACAGTTCAGTCCATTCTTCACTACTCAGGAAGGATGACTGGATGTGTTCAGTAGAGATATGCTCCCCTCTTCCCCTTGATCATAAAGTTCATTCAGAAAGCCAGGGGGTGCAAGGCAAAAGCAGTGTTCATTGCACCTTGCTGGCCCCAACAGGTTTGGTTCCCATTTCTCCAGCCTCATCTTCTGTGTCCTACATGGACACTGGCTTACTGTTCAGCCCTCCTATCTCACCCATCTGGTTATCCTCCCCAGATCTAGACACTCTGAATCCAGCTGCTTGGTTACTTTAATTTTAACTATGGCCAGAGTTCCAGGTTTTCAGAAAGAGTAGTTCACATTCTAACAGCTTGTCAAAAATCTAGCATCAGGAAGGTCTACCAAAGTAAATGGAAACGATTTTCATTCTGGGTCATATAAAAGGAATTGGATCCTTTCTCTGCTCTTCTCCTTTCAATTCTGGATTTCTTTTCAGAACTGTTTCCTAAAGGTTCTAGTTTCTGCACAATAAACATCAAATTAGCTATTTTAACTTTTTATATTGGCCATTATCGGGCATCAGTAGCCTCTTAGAAAGTTCCTTCTTAGACCTCCCATCAAAGATCCTGTTCCACCTTGGGACATTACAGTAATGTTACAAGCCCTTACACAATTCACTTTTGAACTAGCAGCCTCAGCAGATCTTAAGTATTTAACATGAAAAACAATCTACTTGGTGGCGGTTACTTTAACCAGAATAATCTCAGAGTTACAGTCCCTTTTTTTGCAAACTACTTGTCTGGCTTGTCATAAGGATAGTCATCTTAATGCAAAATTCTTCCTTTCTTCCTATCTTGGCATTCACCGAATCTAGCAGCAGTCAGTCTATAAAATTGTCAGTGTTCTTCCCAAAGTTCACTAACAAAGGAGAATGTACACTACATTTGTTTGATGTACATGGACAGCTTGGATTTCATCTCCACAGAACAAAAGACTTCAAAAAATCACATCAGTTATTTGCTGCCTTTTCCAAAGTCCAGCTGGGATGTGGTGTGTCCAGGGTCACCCTCTCTAGATGGCTGTCAAACTTAATCTTATTTATTCATGACAAACTGGATTAACTATTATCTAAAAAAACAACAGTTCTTCAACAAGGTCAGTGGCAACTTCCACAGTTTTCAGCAAAATCTGCCCATTGATGAAGTTTTTGCTGCTGCGGCATGGTCAGCTGTTCACACCTTTGTGTCCCATTATAAACTGGATGTACAATCCAGATCATTCTCTTCCTTTGGTTCCACTGTGCTCAGAAATATCCTTCCTTGATGCGTCCCAAGAAATTGCTAGCGAGGGAATCTTGTCACATCTGTTGAATCAGACAAAAAAGGATAACATCGGGTATGAAAGTTAGGTACTCACTGTAATGATAGGTCTGTGTTGTCCTATTTTCATCTGATTCAACATCCCTCCCTCCTTCCAAATTGTCATCTGTGGTACCTCGAAGAATGGGTGGTACCCTGAGGTTTAAGCATATGCTTCAATAATATATCATATACTATAGCTCAGTGGGCAGACTCAATCTGAGATATTCAGGGAGATTCACAGAGGCATTATGGGTAGGAGAGGAGGCAGAGCCTGGATCCATGCATTTTGGAGGTGCTGAGACTGCATCCGAGACTCATCAGTTGAACCAGACATTGGACAACATGGATCTATCATTATGTAACTTTCTCTCTCTCTCTCTCTCTTTTTTTCATTTGTGGGATTTCTAGTTAAGAATCTTGTACTTCTGATAAGGAGGCCAGAAATTACAAAATGTTTTAACTTAGAAGTCAGTTGACAGTACATAAAACTGTTATGGAAAGATGAATTGTAGAAATATTTGTGTAAGGAAACGTACCTAATTATATCATCTTTTTTTTCCCTCTGAGGCATCAGCAGCTCTTTAAGTCATTATTTCCCAGTCATCATACTTAACACAGCATCATTGCTACCAGAACACAATTCTCAGTTGTATTACCTTTACTGTTAGTAAAATTTATTCTACTAACCTTGACAGTTAAGTTATTAAGCTTTACAGTCTCGAGGTACTTTTATTTTGTGTGCCTCAGTCAAGAGAGGAAGGGTTTGTTAGCAAAACTAGCAGAATGTGACATTTCTGCATTATCCAGTAAAAATTCTATTACACTAAAAGGTAGAGACACAGGAATGCAGAAGAGAAACATGATAAAGATGATAGGGCATCAGTTACTGATTTTAAGTTTAAAAACTCAAGTTGCACTGACAGGAAAAACTGCTACCATGCATTTCAGAAATTTACAAAGGAAGATAATAATTTGAATTACAAAGTGATATTACGTTTACGGCTTCCAAAAGGGAAGCCTAATGGGTTATAAAACCCTAGTGTGGGGGAAAAAACAGTCACTGCTTAGATAACTACTTGTCCCACCTATCCTGTTATCTTCTGTACCTATTAAAAGTAATATTTGATATGGTTATGGTGACATCTGAGAACAGTGAGCAGTAGTTTGCATTGATGTTATGATACCACCTATAAAATGTCAACTTTTTCCACTTTCAAGGGTAATAATTAGACTTCTACAAAATAAACACAGGGCTGTCAGAAACGCACAGCACTTAATAGTTGCAAACCAGCAGTCTTCTTAACAGTAACAGACAAGTTTGCAGACTTTTCTTATACAGACTTAGCTCACCAAAATTATTTTTAGTCTTTATAATTTTGAATGGCTAGTGGGGTATAATGGATATAATTTTGAACATTAAGGTTTTAATAGGTTTCATTGTCAAGTTCACAGTGTATTGGCCTTCATCTGCTTTAATTGTCCTAATTGCCTTACCCCACAAACACCAACTGTAATTGCATATTGGCTGTTTAATTGCTCCTAACATACTGGGTACTGTGCTATTTTATGTTAAACTGCTGTTTAAGCTGGTCTGCATACACAATAAAATGGCATGAAGTTAATGATTCTGTGCATATACCAAACATTACTGTAAATCATACACGCGCATAATTTGACACACCTGTCAACTTGAGGTTAAGTAATGTATGCTAAAAGTGCTTTCTCCGATGTCCTTCAAGGATGCATCTGCAGTCCTTACAAATGGGTTGTCCTGTCGTCAGGCAGCCCTTCGGTCGGCCGGATTCCAAAGTCTGGGTCCGGCTCCGGCTGGTGTCGCACTTCACCCGACGTCATCGCTGCAGTTTTCGGGTATAAAGGCATCAGCCGACGCCATCTTCCTCAGTCTTTCTTGCCGCGTGGCGCCCGAAGCAAAAGCTGTTCGCAAGTGCCGGTCGGTCAGATCCAGAGATTACTACTACCGAATACTACTTCGAAGACTTCTAAAAAGCTAAGTACCCCGTTGGGGACTCTTTCTTGCCTCAGCCGATGTCAGAGAAAGTGAATAACTGTTTATCTTGTGGGAAACAAATACCTCATAAGGATTTCCACTCCTACTGTATACATTGTTTAGGCCCAGACCACGATGTAGCAGCTTGTCTAGCCTGTGCTTCTTTTAACCGACGGACGCTTAGACGTCGGTCGGAGTTTGCTGAACAGATTTTCGGCTCTGATTTTGCCTATATTATGCCGTCGGATTCTCCGACAACTCAAACTTCCAAAAAACGCAAAGAAAAGGACCGACACTCGCGGTCCGCGGTTTCGGCCGAAACCGCGATTAAGCCAACCGCGAGTGTCTCGGTTTCGGCCGAAACCGAGCAAGCGGTTCTTTCTTCAGCCGAAACCATGCCTTCTACCGAGGCCTCTTCTAACCTGGTAGAATCGGCTTCTGAAATCCAACCTTCTGTTGCGGTTTCTCAGGAATTATCAGACATTATTCCCCTGGATGTTTCTACCCCTGCACGTGGAGCTGCTAGGCCTCCAGCAGCCATGTCTATTAAGGCCTTTGCCAGGGCCAAAGCAGCCAAAGTTTCAAAAACGGTGCCTGCCAAACCCCCCTCACACAGGCCCAGCACCAGCTCCCATATGCTTTCTTTGGCTGAGGATCTAATTTCTTTAATTCGTGGATCCCAACCTCATCCAGACAGGACCTCTCTCCCACCTCCAGAAAAGAGGCCTAGAGCAGAGCCCCCTGAGCCAATATCCACAGATGATTCCTCTGATGACTCAGAGCATACAGATCCTCCTGAGGCTCCTTATTCCCCTTACGAAGACTCTGATGCTGAAGAGTCCATTCCTTCAGCCTCTCCACCTGAGGAATTTTCCTTTGGGGAAACCTTGCATGCTATGAGGGAACAATTTCAGTGGCAGGGCCAAGATTTCTCAGACTCCAGAAAAAGGCTCAGAACCTTTCTACATTTGCCACAACATAGGCCTTTAGCTATACCTCCAGTTCTTTCTGTTGTAGATGATGCATTTAATGATGCTTGCACTGCTCCTGATTCATTACCTCCGGCTCCTGCTAAGCCCGATAGGTTCTACAGGGTCCCGGACACTCATCACCATTTATATAAGGCTCCCTTTGCAGATCCAGAGACTATCTCCCAGGGCCCTTAAGCTTAGCAGCTACTTCTACTAAAAACCCCCTCCCCTCTGAAAGGGAATCTAGGTCCTTAGAGAGATGGGGTAAAAAAGTTTACACCTCTGCTACTTTGTCAGCAAGGGCTTTGAACTGCCAATTTCATATGATTCAATATCAAGAGTTTATGCTTGACCAGTTAACTAAAAAGTTGTCCTCTGAAGAATCTCTAGATAAAAAATATGTTCAGGAAATGGTACATAACATACAGCAGGTTAGTAACCATTCTTTAAAATGTGGCTATGATGCACTGGAGGCTTCCTTTAGATCAGCCATGACTGGCACAGTTATCAGGAGAACATGCATGGTTGAAAGAACAGGCATTACCAGACCATGGCAAATCAAAGCTTTTGGATGCACCTATGGACAAGGTCAATTTATTTGGTTCCCCTGCACAGCAGGTACTAAAAAAGATGGAGGAGAAGGCGAAATCTGTACAAACAGTGAAAGATTTCCTACAGGTTCAACCTCCAAGGTTTAGCAGGAATTGGCCCTCCAAGAATTGGTCCTTTCCGGACTCCTCTAAGACCCAGAGAGGCAGGAATAGGCGTTCTAGAGGCAGAAACCAATCCAGGGGTGCCTACAGGGGACGCCAGTGGCAAGGTAACAACCAGCGAGGCACAGACGCAGCCACCACCACTACGACAACTCAATCACAGTGACTTGGCAGTGGCACCGCCTACCAGGGAACAACTAGAAGCACCCTTAGGCGGAAAGCTAACCTTATTTTCAAAGAACTGGCATTGCATCACAAGGGAAAATGGATTTTGCAAACTATAGACCAAGGTTACAGGTTCCATTTCCATACTCTACCAGGAAAGAGAGGAATGCCAAACCTACCACCTACTCAAAGGGCAGAAGCTCTAAAGCAAATATCTCAACTATTAAGAATGAGAGCTGTGGAAAAGGTACCATCTATGGAGAAAGGAAAGGGATTTTACTCCAGACTCTTCCTGGTACCAAGAAAAGAAAACAAATGGAGACCTATTCTAGACCTGTCCGCTTTAAACACATTTCTCATTGTTCCAAAATTCAAAATGCTGACCCTACAGCAGCTTCTTCCCATGCTGGGCAAGGAGTCTTGGCTGGTAACTCTAGATCTCAAGGAGGCATACCTGCACGTCCCCATTCGACCAATTTGCAGAAGATACCTCAGATTTCTTGCAGGATCAGAGCATTATCAATTTTCAGCATTGCCCTTTGGCTTGTCTACTGCGCCCAGCGTGTTCACGAAATGCCTGGCATCAGTAATTGCTCATTGCAGACTTCAGGGAATCCAAATTTATCCCTACCTGGTCGACTGCCTGATACAAGCGGGCAACAAAAGCAAGCTAACAGAAGACTTACAAAGAGTCATTTACCTGCTACAAGCCCTGGGATATACAGTCAATATAAAAAAGTCAAGGCTGATTCCATCCCAAAGAATAACCTTTCTGGGTGCAGAACTGGACACTTCAAAACAAATGGCTTTCCTAACTGCAGAAAAGAAAGAGCAACTACCTCTCTACTTCTTGGCATTAACAAAGAAGAACCATCTAACTGCAAGAAAAGTACTACAAGCCCTAGGCTTCATGGCATCCTGCATAATTCTGGTCCCTCATGCCAGACTGCATATGAGAAAGCTTCAGTGGTACTTGAAGAATTTGTGGTCCCAGCACAAGCACAGCCTAGAAACCAAAATTCCAATAATCCCATGCCTGAAGCAAGAGTTCCTATGGTGGGCCCAGGCCTGTCAATCAAACACAGGATTGCCCTTCTGCAACAGTCAACCAAGCCAAACCATCACGACAGATGCCTCAGACCTCGGTTGGGGGGCACACATGCTGGGCAAGTGCATACAAGGCTTATGGATAGACAACACCACAGTTATGTGGTACATCAACAAACAGGGAGGCACGCATTCATATCTTCTCTGCCGGCTGGCACTGGACCTATGGAATGTGGCTCTGAGCTACAACATTCAGTTACAAGCAATTTTTGTACCGGGAAAATAAAATATTCTAGCAGACATATTAAGCAGAACTACCACAGATGCCCACGAATGGATGCTACATCCGGACATCTTCAAAGCCATTACAAGAAAATGGGGATTACCACAAATAGACTTGTTTGCATCCCCACTCAATCACCAGCTAAAGAAATTCTGCACAAGGACATACCACCCACTTGCTTGGAAGGTGGACTCCCTATCTTTCAGTTGGAAAAATCTGACAGCATATGCATTCCCACCACTTCCTTTGATGCACAAGGTGCTTCTGAAGATCAAAGAGGACCGTCCAAGGATCATTCTGATAGCTCCAGACTGGCCAAGACAACATTGGTACCCATTGCTGAGGAGCATGTCTCGGGAACAAATATGGACACTACCCCTGATCCCATTACTGTTAACACAGAGCAACTACAACATCCTGCATCCAAAACTGAAAACTCTGCAGCTGACTGCCTGGAACATTACATAAGAGCAATTAACCCAAATTTATCCCAAAGGGTTAAAGACATACTCCTGGAGGCTCGTAGACCTTCAACAAGAAATAATTATGCAGCAAAGTGGAAAAGATATCTCATTTGGAGTACTGCAAAGGGAAAAGATGTGACACTGGTAAACATAGCCAATATACTAGAGTACTTGGCAGAGCTCTTCCATACAGGCCTGTCCTATTCTTCCATCAAGATACATGCATCAGCTATTTCAGCAGAATACAGCTTGGATCCTCCTGTCTTCTCTCATCCTCTGCTCAGACAGTTTCTGAGAGGAATTAAAAATGTAAAACCTCCTAGGAAACCACCATTGCCAGCATGGGACTTGAACTTTGTGCTAGAAAAATTGACACTTCCCCCTTTCGAACCAGCAGCAACAGCAGAATTACAATACTTATCCTGGAAGACTGCTTTCCTGCTGGCAATAACTTCAGCAAGAAGGGTCTCTGAACTACAGGCATTAATGGCAGTGCAACCCTTCCTGATCTTTCATCACGATAGAGTGTCCATGAGAACAAATCCTACATTCATGCCCAAGGTGGTATCCAGAGTGTCATTAAATCAGGCTATCCACCTACATACATTCTCCCCCAACCCACAGAACAGGGGAGAAAGACTCTTACATACCTTGGATTTACATAGGCAATTACGCTACTACCTGGACAGGGCCAAGTCTAATAGAAAAACTGACCAGCTACTGGTAGCATATGCAACAGGAAAGGAAGGAAAACCAATTTCAAAACAGACAATCTCCAAATGGATAGGAAATTGCATTAAATTCTGTTACTCCTACCATGGAAAGAAAACTCCAGAGAACATCAGGCCTCACTCCACAAGGGCTACTGCCACTACCACAGCTTTCTTACGAGGAGTGGCTACCAAGGACATTATAGAGGCTGCTACTTGGACCTCCGTGCATACATTTGCCAAGCATTACAATTTACCTTTATACTCTAGATCCCGAGCAGGTTTTGCCACTGCTGTTTTGCAAGGGATCCTAGCTACACCATAATCTCTACCTTTTCCTCCCCTAGTTTAGCTATGGTATTCTACCCATTTGTAAGGACTGCAGATGCATCCTTGAAGGACATAGTACAGTTTTGTACCTATCATAAATGTAGATGTCCGATAGGAATGCATCTGCAGTCAGGATTACCCACCCACCTTCCCCTCTGAGGTACTCCTAGGGTATTTGCCATCCTTCAGCTAGCTTGGGGGGGATCTATTATGGTGTATTTGTTTGTATATATGTACATACATGCTTATTTTATGTGTTTGCTCTCTACTATTTGGAAACATTGGCATTTATCCAAATTTAGCCATCCAAGAGGGCACCTGGCATCTGGGGCAAGAAACACTGAGGAAGATGGCGTTGGCTGATGCCTTTATACCCGAAAACTGCAGCAATGACGTCGGGTGAAGTGCGACACCAGCCGGAGCCGGACCCAGACTTTGGAATCCGGCCGACCGAAGGGCTGCCTGACGACAGGACAACCCATTTGTAAGGACTGCAGATGCATTCCTATCGGACATCTACATTTATGGTAGGTACAAAACTGTACTTTTTGTGTATTACATACCGCACTGGTGGTTTTTGGTGGGCATACCTTGGTTGATACATGAAATGTCACTACTGTTTCATTCCTGTTTCAGTGCCTACAAGTACATGTACCATTGATGTTAGCTTCCCCAACTAAAAGAGATTTTTTTGTTGTTGTCTGAGTGAACTGTGATCTTTTTCTCAGTTTAAATGAAAAGATTTATGAAGGCTGTTTGCAGACCAACACAAACATAAAGCAGTACATAATGGGCCTTCAGAAAAGGTGTTATCCTATGGATAAACACTTGGATCAGCCACCAGGAGCAGATACACGTGACATTTATTGCGCTGCCCACTGAAAAACTACCCTACCACTAAAGAAGCTCTGCAAGATATTGCCATTGAAGCATATCTGGTTGCTTTTGAATAGTGTGCTACCCAGGGCAACTGGGTTCAGATTAACAGGGCTAAGATTTTGTCTTTTTAATTGTTAGGGGAAGCATTCAGCACATAAATGTACAAGGAAAGAGCAGATTTTTTTAAATATCACTAAATGAAAATAATTTCTCACCAAGATTGTTGTCTCTTCTGAAGCAAGAGCCATAATATTTGATAACTGTACATTTAAAACCAGTAAAATTGTAATACCACAAATGTTTACTCTAAGTTTTACATTAAATTTATGGCTAGAACCAGAAGTAAGTCGTAAAAGAAAAATGTTGTCTAATTCCAAAAGGCATTCCAAAGTCATTTACATAAATGGGCTTTTCAGAGTGACACTGAAAATCCTGATAAATTGGTTTTACTAACAAAGATTGCTAGTTAATGAAACTGTTTTGAATGTGAAACTTAATCCTTTAATTATAAATATATGCAGATGTATGCAAACTGTCAACAATTAAAGTAATATGTTTTAGAAGTAGTTAGAGGGGACACTTAAAATTGCTTCATTTGTAAGGTACCTAACAAAAATATGATTTTTATTAAACTGCTAGTAATCTCATTATATTCTTCAGTGAATACCAAGCTAGTAAGACATTTTTCAGTAACATAAATAGAAACACTTCTATTACTTTTGGGCTTTCTGTAGTTACAACCCCCCTGACATCCCATAAAAGATAGGGGAATTCTTTCAAGTCCATACCAGGTTTTGGTGGCAGTTTTAAAATCGCGATCACTACACGTTAAAGTTCACAGATCTTTTTTTTAGAAATGCTCATAGGATTAAACTTTAAAACTACCAAACTCTTAGTAAGATTTAAGTGCAATCTTCCCTGTGCTTCCTTCTAAAAGAAACTTCATTAGCTAAGTAACTCTTGAAGCTTGAAATGAGGTCTTAAGGGATATGCCACTGACCTTCCTCACCATTCCCATCACTGTCTTGCCCTCAAGACACTACTCTGGAATTCTCTCATCAGCTACTGTTTCCCCAGTTATATATCACTCACTCCATTCTCAATAATCCCTCTTCCTGACCCTCTATCTCCAAACTAGTCTTACTACTCTCCCCTCAAACACCTTCATAAACAGCTTCTGGACATTTACAAAACCAGTAAGACTATTTGAAAATCTCTGTATAAATATTCAGTAGCTCACATCTGGAATACACTCCCACTCAGTATAAGAAATATTCCCCAAAAACATCAGTTTAAAAGAGAGCTAAAACACTATCTTCAAAAGACCTGGTCCTGTCCATGCCAAGCCCCCACATAACAACAACCGTACTTAATCACTGTATACACTACGCACCTTTGCTTTACCACAACTCTTTATGGTATTGTTCTTACTGAAATACAAGTTTGTTTCCGTACTTATTATACCTTGTATTATTATACTTATTTTTTATTGTAAGCCATTGTAAGGATGTTATACTCTTTTTATTGAGGATTTGTATAGTGACCTACTTTTCATTCTGTACATTATGTGATTGTATTTTCAACTACTAGGTATTCTAGAGAGGTGTACGTGCGTGTAAATGTGTGTGTGCGCGTGTGTGTGTGTGTGTATATGCGTGAGTGTAGACACACACACACAGATTTTATATATATATATAAAAACTATTTATATATATATATATATATATATATATATATATATATATATATATATATATATATATATATATATATATATATATATAGGGTCTATATTATAAGCACGAACACTTAGGTTGTCGAATACAGCATGATCAACACTTATTAAGCGAACGCACAATTCACTGAAACCTCAAAATGCGGAAATACACATCACCAAATTGTTTTGTTTGGCCAACACTGTTCCACCCAGTGACGAAAATGAAACATACTTCCCACTACACCGCTCGCTACATACTACCCACCCAAACAAAATAAATAAATCACATACATACACTAACCTAAACCCTTCTTCAAACCCTACACTATCCCTTTCATACATTACTATCTATGCACTTACCTTAACCCGCACCCTAACTCTAAGGTCCGTAACTATCACACATTTTCCTTAATAAGCTATACCCAAACAAAATAAGTAATCCACACACGTACACTTAACAAAACCCTACTTCTAACCTTTACATACATTACTATCTATGCACTTACCTTAACCTGCACCCTAACCCTAAGGTCCGTAACTATCCCACACTTACCTAACGGAGCTATACCGCAGAAGGGCCAACTATGCCGAATCGGTATTTCGAATTTCGTGGTTTCTGACATTCGGTGTACTCGCGGTTCACTTAATAGGTGTCGATCATGCCGTACTCGACAACCTAAGCATTCACGCTTGCAATGTAGACCATATGTGTATGTATGTATATATATATATATATATATATATATATATATATATATATATATATATATATATAAATTAAAATGTCCAAAGCTGGAAGGAACACCACGAAGTAACTGTTTCAAAAAACAGGATACTAAATACTCCTTTAGAAGTTTTAAAACCAGAAAAATTTTAATACAATAATGTGAGCGTTTTCGCGGACCACATATCCGCTTCTTCAGACATAGTGACGTATTCTCATTTTGAATTTATTTTAATTAATTAATTAACTAATTAGTTGTTTGATTGGTCAAGTATTACTATAAATGTAGAAGCATTCTTGTGTTTCATTATGTCTGAAGAAGTGGATGTGTGGTCCGCGAAAGCGCTCACATTATTGCATTAAAATTTTTCTGGTTTTAAAACTTCTAAAGGAGTATTTAGTATCCTGTTTTTTGAAACAATTACTTCATGGTGTTCCTTCCAGCTTTGGACATTTTCATTCATTTATCGTGTGGACTGGGTATTATTTTTTATTTTATATATATATATATATATATATATATATATATATATATATATATATATATACATTTTTTTTTTAATTAAATGATTGACCACTGCAAGTGACCTTTATGTTGACGTTACAAGGCCGAGTTAGATTTTCTTTAAAGATAATCAGCTCACCAGTCATAATGGGATTAAGTCCTGACTACAACCCAGTTAGTTTGAATTCATCTAGTGGCTTAGGCACTTGGAGGTATCATGGAGGAAGCAAGAAGTGGTCTCATCCAGATCACCAGTCTTCATGAGAAGGTGTGGGGTGCATTTCCAGAATATGTGGTCTTATGGTAGAACCCCCTCTGGAAGTTGGAGACTAAATGGCAGCCCTGGCATCAAGGAGGGCAGGGAAGTCTTAAGAGATTGCATCACTTTAGACGTAAGTGACATACCCTGTCTGACACCTGTTGTATGCCAAAGGCCATAACAGGTTACTAAGCATCCCAAGGGATTAGGGCTTAAACACCATTTGGAGATGTTAGAATGATATGAGGATATATAATGTTACTTTTCTTTGACAGTTGTTTGTTCCAAGGAGGTACCCATATTAGCATCCTGATTTTGGTGTCTGTAGCCTGCCAAATTTAAGAGGCATCTGACACAAGTCAGGAGCTAACGTGACTTTGCTCTTCCTAGTAATAAATACTGAGGAAAGGCAGTAATCATGTTTTTAGTCCTGTAGTGGGGATGTATTTTATATCTGCCCTATCCAGTTAAGAATGTATGCTGAATCTAGACCTTCACCTAACAGAAACTAGTAGTTCCTAGAGTTAATGAAACATTGCTTCAGCACTGACATAAAGCTGAGCCAACAGTTTTTCGAGTTGTTTGGACATGTTTTAATTACTGGATCTATTGAGATGAATGTTATTAATAAACAGGAGACCGAACTTCATTGTTCCAGTGGCCCTAAAAGCATTCTTGGCCAGGAAAAAACAGTATATTTCATTCACTTCCAGTCTTCATGTATGGTGCACCATATCCAGTCATTTCCTAGCCTATTCTTAGTCCCCCCTTAGTTTTCTGTTTGGGTTCACACTGCCTTTCCTCTTGGTATGATTTTCACTCTTGCAGTTTTCAAATGCCTCTCTCCATTGTTTTTTTTTTTTTTCATTTTTCCATCTCCTCCTTTCCTCATTAAGTATTAGTGGTAGAACAGGTGACATACTTGCCTTTGGTGCTGGAAGACCAGAGAGCTGCGGGTTCTATTCCCAGTCAAAGGCATTAGATTTCTGACACTACAGTGCAGTATTAAGAGGGTGCTGCACTGCTGAGTGTGTTGTCCTTCATATAAAATGTTACACCAAGGTCTTATCTGATTGAGTTGGTGGTAGCTCAGGTAGATATAAAAGATTCTGTGTCACCTATCAAAAAAGAGTAAGTTTTCCAATACCTTGGCCAAATTTCCACTAGTAGTATAAATACCACCTTGGGTCTCACCTGAAAAGAAGCCACCAGTCTAGTGTTAGTGATCTGATAGGAAAGGACAAATAAATAAAAGTTTTTGCCATCTTTCACCCATTTCCCGGAACCTCTTGTGTAATTTGAGCTCTGATACTGTTTTAACCCCTTCCAGTTTGAGAGATGATTGTTTTAACTTCAGTATTCAGCAGCCTGATATTCTTTATCTCTTTCCAAATGCTGCCCTCTATCTTTATGCCCCATATCCAGAATTCCAAAGTATGATCTGCTTCCCTTTGAAATGTTTCCCCAAATCTTTTGTGCTTGCTTCCATGCATAGTCACAGAACATTAGTTTTGTTCCTGCTTCTTCCTCATGACACCTGCTGTTATCTACTTCACATTTCTGCCCTCATGATGGTTCGATACCATCTCTGCAGTGTTCTTGGGCTTTGATCTCCTACTCCCTGTACTTTCTGCATATGCCTTGCTGCCCAAATAGTTTTCTGTCACTGTCCTGCAACTTCCATCAATCTTCCTTTCCCGTTTTTTTTTCTCATTCTTTCTTCCTTCCTTGTCTTTATCCCTTCTGTCACTTGACATTTGCATACATCTGTTTGTCCTTTGCCCCTAATCAATTCCATTTTCTTCAGGCTGCTTTCCTCTCTCCTTTTACCCTTCTTTCCAACCCGTTTCTTTCTCCTTCTGATTTTTCTGTATTTTTTTCTAAGTCTGTCTGAGTGCCAAATAATTCCATTACTGGGCCTCTGGTATTAACCCTTCCATTGTTTTAAATCCTCACCCATCATCCTCATTTCTGCAAATCAATTTTTCTCTTAAGTTATCTCACATCACCTTCAGATATTTTCAATTTTCTTCCCTATCTTTGCACCCATCCTTTTGTTTATTATAGTTTGTTGAGGTTCCCTTCACCACACTTCATGCATCCAGAGACTCCCCAGACTCTGGAATAGAGCCCAAACATGTCAAGCAGAGCACCTCTTTGGCCCTCTTCAAAAGGAACCTTGACGATTGGATGGGAGAAAGGATTTTCCCCCCTGGGGATAACGTCAGTCGCCCTGCTAGACATGGGTCCAGGGAAGTAAAGAGTGTGGGAAGAAATAGCCAGGGAATTGTTGTGGCTGGGCTTGTATAGGCCCTAGGGCCAATAGCCTAATACCAACCTATGAACCAACTAGTTTTGGTGCTACTTCATTCATGTATGTTAAGCTTCTCCATGTATCTCTCTCCCCTACTCTCTTTTGCTTAATTTTCTTCTGTTCTTTTTCTATCCAGTGAATGAGGTTACATGTCAAAGCAAATGTAGGGCTATACTGGAACCCCCCCACCCCATTTTTCTGTTCATTCACATTTTTACTCACTCTTTTCCTTTGTCCTTTATTGACGAAATCCTCTGTCCTTTTGCATTTCTTGTAGCCGTTTGTCCCTAGCGCCTATTTATATGTTGCGAAGTAGGTGGAGAATTATTGGTAGTATCATCCTTACTGCATTATTTATCCTAAGCAATGTATAAGTCTCATCAGTTTATTTATTTTTAGTTTGGTAACAAAGCTGGTCCATAGACCCTTTTCAGCCACAACCAGAGATTTAGACAAGATTATAGAGTTTTAAAAAAATTACAATATGGTCAGTGAAGACATAAGTTTCATATAAGTTATGCAGCTGGAATTTTTGGTGCACAGTTTGTACATGTAATATGCTTAATCAGTGTAACCAACTTTTGATTCTCACCCCACATCTAAAGATTATTCCCTAATTTTTTCCACCTTCATACTGTCTTCTCCCTATTGTCTCTCTCTCTCTCTCTCTGTGTTCCCAACATAAAGTCCTAGGTACTTAGTGAAACTCCTCTTCTTTTAGCTCACCTATTCCCCATTCCCTTTTTGTAATTTAACTACTACTGTCTTTTTGTTGTACCTGAGTCCTAACATTTCCTTAAACTTCTTTTTTTTTTATTTTCCTAAACTTCTTGAATGTCTCTCTCATAGATTCTATTGCTTCAACCACATCCTCTGACATTAACATGCAGTCACTGAATATAACATAAACTGAGATTTTATTGACTCCTTTTCTTCAGCTGTTGCTAAATTGTTTTCGACTTCCATTGCCAAATCCTCGATCAAAAGTGTGAACGGGCCTGGTGATAGTGGGCACCTCTGTGTGGTTCCCCTGTCTATTATTCTCAGATATTCCTCCATTTAGGAGTATTTAAATTTCTGGGTCTTTGAATATGGGTTTTACCTAATATATAAACTTTTTCCTTACCCTGCCTTTGCTGCAGTGTCTTCCATACGAATTCTTACCTCAACCTATCAAAGACCATCTGCAGGCCAAAGAGCTGAATTCCACCTACTAAATTATACCAATGTACTTTTAGTACACACAATTATATTTAATAGGTTCATAGCAGGTTACTAGGCTAATGGCCCTAGGGCCTTTTCAAGCCCAGCTGTGTAAAAACCCATGTGTCCTTACTGACCATAGTTAGATGGTTGCTGTTAGCATAACGATTATGATTATCACCGATTACCTTTGTCATGAGAGACATAGGTGCCACCCCCGGGGTGTATTTATGGTCACCCATCAAGTTGTCAAGGTTGCACTTAAATAGAGTCATTGAGGAGCTCTGCTTCACGTGAAGTATGAGCTTATTCCAGAGGAGTGCCAATCTCTGGGAGATGTATCTGTCTCTCCAACATGTTCTGTTAATGTCACAAGGCTGAGATCCCTGGAGTGAGTGACTCTTGTCCCATTTGATTTGTGGATGTGCAGCCTTTCCATTAGGGTAGACTCAAGAGACTGCTATGTAGGCCAGGCACAGGTCACCTCCCAGTAACCTGTATCATACAGAGTATAGTGACAGAGCTTTCAGTCTTTTCATGTAAGTCACGTTTTGGAGGTCCTGGATTCTTTTAGTTAGAAACCTCTGTGGTCAAGGGTCGAGTATAGCAGAGTTAGAACCTTCTTAGTCTTGGATGCGATGCCGTTATTTATGAGATGCACAATGTAAAAGGGTTTCCTTACCACTATGCACATATGGTGATAGAAGTTTAGATTTCTGTCAACCTATGTTCCCAAGTCTAATACCACTGGGTTTGAGCTTAGAGGGGTGCTATCTGTATTATAATTAGCAGGGGATACTTTGCCAAAGAGGATAATGAGGTATTTTTTTGCATTTAGTTTTAGTTTGTGACTGTGGTACCTATCAATTGTCTGTGTCATCCCCTTCTGTAATATGTTTATTTCATTGCAGGACTCAATGATTGAGCCCAGTTTGCAGTCATCTGCAAACTTTCTCAGAGAAATAGATTTCAAACAGTAGTGGGCCAGCACAGATCTTTGTGGTACCCCACTGGTAAATGGTCTACTGGTGGAGATGGACTTCCCAACTTTGACAATGTCAAAGTGATGTGTGGGTTTAAGGTGGAGGTGGGATTACATCAAGGATCAGCTCTGAGCCCTTTCTTATTTGCAGTAGTGATGCACAGGTTGACAGATGAGATCAGACAGGAGGCCCCCTGGACTATGATGTTTGCAGATGACATTGTGATATGTAGTGAGAGTAGGGACCAGGTTGAGGAGACCCTGGAGAGGTGGAGATATGCTTTAGAGAGGAGAGGAATGAAGGTCAGCAGGGCTAAAACAGATTATATGTGTGTAAATTGAGGGAGGGTAGAAGAATGGTGAGGATGCAGGGAGTAGAGTTGGTAAAGGTGGATGAGTTTAAGTACTTGGGATCAGCAGTTCAGAGTAATGGTGAGTGTGGAAGAGCGGTGAAGAAGTGAGTACAAGCAGGGTGGGATGGGTGGAGGTGAGTGTCAGGAGTGATTTGTGACAGACGGGTACCAGTAAGAGTGAAAGGGAAGGTCTACAAGAGGGTAGTAAGACCAGCTATGTTATATGGGTTGGAGACTGTGGCATTGACAAAAAGACAGGAGTCAGAGCTGGATGTGGCAGAGTTAAAGATGTTAAGATTTGCACTGGGTGTGACTAGGATGGACAGGATTAGGAATCAGTATATTAGAGGGTCAGCTCAGGTTGGACAGTTTGGAGACAAAGCAAGAGAGGCGAGATTGCGTTGGTTTGGACATGTGCTGAGGAGGGATGCTGGGTATGTTGGGAAAAGGATGCTAAGGATGGAGCTGCCAGGTAAGAGGAAAAGAGGATGGCCTAAGTTAAGGTTTATGGATGTGGAGAGAGAGGACATGCAGGCGGTTGGTGTGAAAGAGCATGATGCAAAGGACAGGAAGAAATGGAAACAGAAGATCCATTGTGGCGACCCCTAACGGGAACAGCCGAAAGAAGATGATGAAAGTGATGTGTGGGTTAATTACCAGCTGTGAGTTTCTCGATGATCCCTAAGTGGAGGATTGTGTCAAAAGCCTTGGCTAAATCAAGATAGGAGGTATGTACTGCTTTGCCTTCATTCAGGACTTTGATGACATTCTCAAAGAAGTCCACTAGGTTTAATAAGCAAAATCTACCCTTGGCAAAACCAAACTGGGTCGGATCAAGAGTTTGAAGATCGCCTGTTTCCTTGTTGATAAGGTCCATGATGATTCTTTCCATGGCGTTGCAGATAATGCTGGTTAGGCTTATGGGTTAATAGTTTCCTGGGATGGTTGATAGTCCCCCCTTTTTGCAAGAGAATTAATGCTGTTGTTCTTCACTCTGCCAGAACAAAGACAGTGCTCAGGTTATGGTTAAAGAGCGTGCCAAATGGTTCTGCTAGGTCTTGTGTTAGATTGTTTAGCAAGCAACCTGGGATGTTATCTGATCCCATAGAGGCTGTGTTTTTGGCCATAGAGAGTGCTTGTATGACCTGTTCTTTGGAGATACTTGGTAGAGGACTGGTGTCAGGAATGCTTTCAGGTATGGTTGGTGGGGTGAATTTATTGCCAAATCTGTCAGATAACAGGTTGGTGATTTTCTCAGGTTCAGTGTGATTGGGACCATCCACTATACGATCGGCACAGAGCTGGGCATTCTCTTTTAGGTTTTGGATGTAGCTAAAGAATGCCTTATGGTTGTCTTTAGCTAGGTATGGCAATTTAGTCTCATAACTAGTCTTAGAGGACTTTGCCTGTTCAAGCTGTGGAGGGTATTGTATTCTTCCTCTGTTGAGCAAGTTCCCTCTTGTTCTTACATGTCAGTTTCTTTCTTTTCTTATATAACTTATTTATACTTACAGTCATACCTCTCAACCGTACCAAATTCCTCGGTATTTACTAGTTTTGAGGGCATAATAAAGGGGTGCCACGAATTCCCGAGTGGCCCCTTAAATTCACGATTTTTTTTCTTTTTTTTTTTTTAAGTCTGCAGGATCGAGATAAGAAAATGTACGTACTCCAGTGGCTCAGCTTCCAATATCCAGTGTAAAAACAACACAAAAAAATAACAGTATAGGAAAGGAACTCTTTGCAGTCCCTTCTGAAAATAAATTAATAATAACAGAGTTAGGGTTCTGATTGTCACCTGCAAACTTAGAAAGACTTAGGTTCCTGTAACTTTGGTTATACAACGCACAATATTGTTTGAGTTACATACACACACGCATATAAAAAAAAGATTGTCTGGAGCAGAAATAGAAAACGTTAACACCATACTGGCTACATGTTGTTGGAGTGCTAGGGTGCTTTTGGCTATTATTTACATTTACATTTTTCAGTCTGCAGGATCGAGATAAGAAAATGTACTTTCTCCAGTGGCTCAGCTTCCAATATCCAGTGTAAAAACAACACAAAAAAATAACAGTATAGGAAAGGAACTCTTTGCAGTCCCTTCTGAAAATAAATTAATAATAACAGAGTTAGGGTTCTGATTGTCAACTGCCAACTTAGAAAGACTTAGGTTCCCGTAACTTTGGTTATACAACGCACAATATTGTTTGAGTTACATACACACACGCACACACAAAACATGCTGTTAAACTTTCTTAACTTCAGAAATGTTAACAAAAAACAGTGAAATATTTACAGTTTTTCTATTAGAATGAAAAACATATAAAAATGACGCAGATGCATCAGTTACATAACAGAAGGTGTGCTTAATTACTGCAGTAAATGTGCCAATTGTAACCTCATTCACCCATCAAGTCAAAACTTACATTTTCTTTTATCTTTTCAATGACCAAAGAAACAGTCTATCCAAATCTCAAAACTAATAAATCTGATCTGTGCCACCTTTAGAATTATGATGTAGGAAATAAAACTCTTGCAGTTATTTCCTATGCAGAAATATGTATTTTCACTCCTGCCTTCTGTTTCTCACACTTTAGAGTCAAATTGAGAAACATGGTTCAACAAATCAACTTGAAACTGAGCTAGACTTCTCACTTATAGAACTGCATTCATGTATCATGGAGATATATCTGTACTGTTTTTGGAATACAGGTCTTGTTATGGGTCAGTGGTAGACTGTAGCATGGAAGTACGCAATGTAAATATGGACAGCAGACTTAAGTACAGATGTAGTTCCAAATTCTCTTTGAGTTCCACAGCAGTGCTATATGCATGTGGGAGTTGAAAATCGGGAAGCGTCACCGTGTTCGAACAGAAGGAGTGCTCTTCAGCACACCAGGTCAGAAGTAAAAGAGACACTTCCTCATACAAGTTGAGACTTGGGAATACTGCCTGAAATCTTGTTTTGGGTAGCTAACAATTTCCGTAGGCCCCAAAGTCTGTGCACCCTGTAATAGTCACACTATATGTGGGTTCATCAACAGTAAGCTTCAATGTTGTTTTAGTTTAGCCGAGTGTAATTTTTGTGTGTGATGTGTCATTATTGAAAGAGCAGCTCTTTGCTGAAGCTGTGATGTGTAGTGGTTTGTTTTGAAAATTTGAAAGTTACAAAGACGTGTCTAGAGCATTTCTCCCCGGGCCTCCACTGAAAATTGGCTTCGTTTTCAAGTCGGACTTTCCCGGTAAACAAATGTTAAATAAATAAATAAATACAAGAAAATAAAATGGTGGTATTACATTTTGTTTAAAATGCATACATTGAAAGAAGGGCTGTATAATATTTCTAACATTTTTATCCTTTTGTTAGTCATTAACTACAATTTAGGTAACCTGTCGAATAACTGTAGTAAACAACTGATGTGTTGTTTAGGACCGACCCTGGTGGTGTTAAAAGTAGTTTAGATGAATCCTAGTATTTATTATAAGACACAAATGTTTAGTCATAAGTGAGTAGTTTATTTTTTAATATTGTTTAGGAAACAGGGCTTTTAACATTTTTTTTTTAAATTGCGGACTGTCTTCCCAAATCAGTAAATGATTGACTGTTTTTCACTAGAAAGTTAACAGAGAGATTTTCTGGTGAGCATTTAACATTCCACCTGTGATATCTGATATTATTTATTGACTGTAATCCTCATTTTATGTCACACAATCACACATTTTAGGAAGGATATAGCAGAATTATAAGGGAAAATCAGAATAATATATCAGCTATGTTAGTAGAAGAAAGCATTGTTTACATTTTGACGTTGTTCTCTTGAGATAGTTTTGCATTGCAGGTTATATTCTTTCTTTTGATCCATTATAAAGCAAATAACCAAATAAACTTCAGTTGAGCAGAAGGGAGCTTGATACTGTTAACAGAAGAAGAAACTGGTAACTCAAAGTGTGAATGACTCGAGGTGTTGGTCCTCTTAACACCAGTTTATATAAATAGTAGTAGAGATCTGCAGTTCTCTTCCTATTTCTCTTTGGCAGTCATGGGTATTTGAGTTCTGTTTTCATGTGTCCAGTTTTTATTCTCCTGGTGGGAGGTTGGCATAATGGTTAAGGTATTTACTTTACAAACAAAAGCTGCAGGTTTTGATTCTCATATGTGGTAATTGACTAAGCTTAAAATGGTCCACAAGGGCAGTTCAGTCAGTCATATAGAAAGCAACTCATGTGCTTAAATTCACTGCAAGTTTCATTCCCATCAGATCTGCAATGATGCAAGTAACCCTCTCTCTCCTATAACTCTGAATACTTTAATTTTCGCTTGACCCTTTGTAACTTCTGAAGCCATTTTATACACATACTGATCTGTGCTTGCCGTCATACACCCGACCCGCTCCATCCTCGTCCTTTTCTTTTCTTGGTATTGCTCTTCTAGTTACTAATATTCTCAAGTAGTCCCATCTTATGGCATTTCTAGCCTTTTTGTCTAAACAAGAACACGTCAGCTTTGAGTAAGACACTGCCATATAAAAAAAAGATTGTCTGGAGCAGAAATAGAACACAACTATACACCCAGGGTCAACATTAGGGAGAAGGGCTCAGTGGTGTCCTCCTGCTGCCCACTGTCACCCACAAGACAAACACACATCCCCCTTGCCCACTCCCCTGACCATACCATTCCCATATCATCCATATCACTTTTTTTGGACTTTTTCTCACATTTTTGTCGTACTCATCATCATCTTTTTCCTGCATCTTTCAGCATACCCTAACTCAGTCAGATAACACTATAACAATTGTGGAGGAAATAACTGAATTAAGACAGAGGTCAGGGCAAGTTTGGCTAAGTCCCATGAAGTCACAGGGTTTCCAGATGTTCTGAAGTCATTTTAGAGTTTTTTTCCCCAACCCTTTGAGCCATTGATGGGGGGGGGGGGGGGGGGGGGGGGGTTGCCAACAGTGTGTGCACTTAATTTTCAATTGTGAGGAAATTGAAAAATAAAATTATCATAGTAATGTATTCCAGTCTTTAAAAATACATTACCACTAGACAAACTGTAGTGACCCTCGTTGTACACCTCTGAAGTTCGTAAGGAAAGCTAAAGAAATAATGATCACTCTGACCATAGCCCCCATACAAACTATAACAACGTTTTGTGCACACCTTCAAGTAGGGCAAGTTTTTAGACTATCTGAGGTTCAGGGCAGATGCCACTACTAAGCCTCTGTCAAAATCCCCATATATAGTCAGTGGCCCCCAGAAAAGCTGAGGGATCAGTATGTTGTGATGCAGTTTATACTGTAGGATTGTTAGCCAGAAAAGTTGTGTTGGTTCCCAGCTGTACTGTGCATGTCTGTAAATAGAACTTTTTTATAGTGATTTCTCACATGTGGGTGTGAGTGCACACACACACACACACACATATATATATATATATATATATATATATATATATATATATATATATATAATACATATGACAGTATCCCTGAAAGTCAGGCCTATCACAGGCTTTACTGATTTCTCATACAGGCACACATATAACACCTCCCCTGACAAGCCAAGTCTATCACAAGATGCACAGCTGTACACATACACTGCACTCTTACCCACAGGCACAAATCTTCATTTTCTTCCACAGTCAGCTCAAGCAAGTACAGCTAATTTGTGTGTGTACATCTGAAATATCCAAATCTTATACTATAAATTGTCTTTCAACTTCTTAAAGAATCAGGGTCGAAGCCAAAAATATTGAAGAAACAAAGCTCCAAAATAAGGGATGGATTTTATATATTGCTTTTAATATATGCAGAGCTCATGGAACAATAGTATGGCATAACACTTATTTTCCGAATGATATGAAATCAAAAACTGAAATGTCTGTATTTATTTAGCAACTGCAACTCTCTACAGCTGAAACGAAAACCACAAATTCTGTGATCAACAAACACTGAAAAAGCCCGTGCCTCAGCTGAAAATGGATATTACCCAGTTGGACTTTCCTGGTAAACAGAGACAAATAAATAAAATAAAAAGTAGGAGATAAACGTGAGGGTGTGCATAGCTCTCAAATTATTTATTTTAGAATGAAAAACAAAGAAAAAAAATGATTGGGGTTGGAGAAATGCCCAAAATTTGGACATTAAACATTATTCTAATTCACCTAAAAAGTTAATAGAACACACCATACCTCTCTGTTTCTGTGTTCAGGAAATCTGGGGAAAGCTAAAAGTAGTAAGGAGACAAAGGCTGCAAATCAGGGACAAATTTTCTGGTTATTAGAAGATCATTCGACCTTCCAAACAAGAACTAAGGATTGCTGCAGTCCCTATAGGTTCACTGATAGGACAAAGCTTGGAAGAGGATAACATGAGGGTAAGGGGGAAATGGGCATCTTGTGCATACAGGAAATAAGATGGAATAGCAGTGCAGCAAAGCCACTTGACTTGGGATCCAGAGTCTACTACTCAGAGAGAGGACTGACTAAAAATGGTGTGGGAATTGTGGTAAGATCAGACAGCAGAGATATCATCAGAATTAGTGACATACTCATGACAATCCAATTCCAGTCTAAAGATAGTATAGTATTCATAATCTTAGCTTGTAACCCAAAGCAGAGTTGTAATAACATTTAAAAGAATGTATCCAGACACACAGCTGCAGGATTTACGAGAATAAGGACAATTCTCATAACAGGATAGACAAAACAGGTTATGAGGACTCCCTGGGTCTACATGGATAGGGCAACAGGAATAAAGAAGGAGCAGCCTTTCTAGGCTTCTATCTAGCTAATTGTGTGATGTTGGCCAACATGTGGTTCAGCAAATAAGAGAAAATCACATACAAGAGTGGCCATCATGCTCTCAAGTAGACTTCCTTCTAGTGATGAAAGGGCACGAGGGTAGAAGCAGAGATTGTAAAGTCATCCCCAGTGAAACAGTCAGCCCACAGCTTAAACCACTGGTTGCCGCAATCCGCTGCAAGGAGTAGTCAGAGAAGGCTCTAAGGTCAGTAAAGGCTAGGAAGATGACTGAAGCAAAAGAGTTCAAAGAAATACCAAGGATTCTTGTACCTCAGGAAGATGGCATAAAGGTTAGAGTTAAAAAAGGAATATCAGCATGTCAAAACTGCACATATGAAGACTATAGAACAAGTAAGCCACCAAGTCAGGTATAAAAATAAGGTGTCAAAGAAGGTTGGTGGTAGAATGCAGAAGTCCGGGAGGTTATCAAAAGGAAGGAGAGCAGGAATAAGTGCGAGACAGAAAATATGGACCAGGCTAAGACGAGATACTAGTTGGCTAATAAACATGTTAAGAGAGCAGTCACAGTAGCAAAGAACAAGGCAGCAGAGGCACTGTATGAATTTCTGGAAAGTGATTCAGCAGGTGGCACAAAAACCTCTATCAGGTTGCAAGGCAAAGACAGAAAGATAAAGAATTTAATCAACAGACATCTATCGTAAGGGATGCCAACATCAGCCTGTTCACCAGTCCCCGTGACATCAAAGGCAGATGGAAGCAGTACTTCCAGCGGCTTCTGAATGAAGAAAGTCCCATAGAAATTATACTGCCTCAGACACAGCCTGCAGTAAAGGAGAAGAAAGATCCCACAATAAAACAGTACAAACAGCACTGAGGAAAATGAAGCAGGGAAAGCTGCAGGCTAAGACAAGGTCACAGCAGATATGATCAAGATGTTGGGTTAGTTGAACTTCCAAGACAGCTGAACATTGATCAACAGCTTAACTTCAGCCTTCCCAGTGTGAAAACAGAAAATAAGAAAAAAAGAGTGCCATTGAAATTGTTTTGAGATCAAATTTGATTACTCACCAGTAAGTATACATTATCTAGATGCTAGCAAAGAAGAAATTTGGAAAACATGAAAGAAAATCAGTCAGAAAAGGTGGAGAGAAAGCACTGACTTGGAAGGATTATGCAGCTTTTCAGAAAAACAGTTCATATTCCAGCTTTGGTTCAAGAGATGACTTTCAGTAATTTAGAGGAAAAAATAGATCAAATGTATTCAGTGTTATTAAATAGATAAAACATTGAATAAATATATCATCTCAAATAACAAAAGGCTGTAAAAATAGAAGAAGCTTTAACTAGCTGTTCTGATGAACTGCAAAAGTCAGAGGTTTAAGTGAAGGTAAAGCTGGCCAAGCAGGGGGCTTCTCAAGAAGATCTGTTTCAAAAATAGTAAAGTTGGAAGACAGAGCACACAGAGAAAACCTGATAATGTGAGAGTGTTCAATCTCGCCGTTTGTTCTTACACATGGGTTCGGAGCCGATCCTCGGCTCCAAGTCGGCCACTTTAGCAAAGCTCTGCATCGAGAAGAAGCTCGAGACCAACCTATCTCCCACAATTCCCTCTGCCCTTACCTCAGATCTAGTTTGCCGCTGCATCTGATCACATCGTTTGAAGAGCTCTGAGCCAACTTCAGATAAGAATTATCTTTTTCTTGAGAATTTTTTGATAAAAAATTATTGGATTGTGACACTTGTTGGTGTGTGTGTGTGTTTGGGTCTTCGGTTCCGATTAACTGAATCTTTAGTGTTTTTAAAACAGTTTAGGTTTAAAGTTAGGATCCTAGGGCCTACCCCACTCACTAATTCCCGGATTTGACTGCTTTCATTCTTTATAGCATTATTTCTTGGCCTTTAGCTAAGATTAATTATATTGGTGTTATTTCACTAGTTTTTGTAACTTTTTGTGACCTTTTTGACATGTCTGACAAGGTTAAATCAGGTTTCAAGAGATGTCAGTGCGGACAGAAGATGTCTGTCACAGACAACCATAGCTCCTGTGTCTACTGTCTTGGCCCTCTTCATCTTCAGGAGGACTGCTCCATATGTCACTCCTTTAGTGGAAGGGTCATGACAGATAGGCGCAGGAAGCTCATGGACAGGGGTCTTCTGAAGCCTTCCTTTCAAGAGGCTTTAGATAAGTCAGACCAGACCTGTAAATCTTCAAAGGAGTCGAAGACTTCGGAGCCCACGTCATCGGCTCCAAGTTCTTCTTTTAAAGTTCGTTCACCGGTTCCACAGACTTCGGGGCCGAGTATCGAACTAGTGTCTGTTACCGAGCCTCGAGTCTTGGAACCGGTGACAGAACTGCCGCCTCCGGCTCTTTTAAGGTCGGCACCGTCTTCGATTTCTTCGACGTGGTCTTCCAGGCCCCTTTCCGACACCGACGTAGACTGTGTGGTGCAGAAGCTGATGGAGAACACGGCCCTATCCAAACTCATTGCAGTCTCCTCTCAGTTGGTGTCGAGACTCGAAGGCCTTCCCTTGTCTCCATCTGATCCTCCTCCGAGACCTGTTCAGCCCTCGGAGCCGGGAGACGCTGATTTGTTGATTGTAGAGCCCTTGGTGCCGGAACCGTCCCTTTCTCGGTCGGCACCGTTTACCTCGACTCCGTCGGAACCTCTCCCGGACTCGCAGAGCCGACGATCTATTCTTGGTTCTGGGACCGAGAGCCGAACCGATACTTCGGTGCCGACTCTCCCTCTCGGTGCCTCGGCACGGATCACCTCGGCTCCGTCCTCGGGATCGGTGCCCTTGGCTTCTGCGTCGGAGATTCCTCCACGTTCTTTGGAACCGGGGGATTCCTCGGCTCGGGGGCCGGGGGCCTTCGATCTTATGAGGAAGGTATTGTCTTCCCAGACAACTACCTCAGCAGAAACAGCGTCCCCCTCCCATAAAGGCCCGTTATCCTCTTCTGCACCTACGGCTACTCAAAAGCGTCGAGCACCAGTGTCTCAGCCGCTCCCAGAGGGAGCCCCCTCTTCCTCGGAGGCCTCATCGGATGCCCCCCCCCGAAGAAGTCCCGAGGAAAAGATTGTGTAAGAGGAGGCACTTGGATTCTCCACAAGAGTCCTTAACATCGGACACTGACTTGGATGAGTCAGAAGGGTCCCCAAAATCACCCTCAGAGGATGTCTCCTTTTCTGACATCCTGGAGATCCTAAAACAGAGAGGTGATTGGCAGGCCCTACCCCCTTCTGAGGATGAGTCAGTCTTGCTGAAGGCATTTGGTGCTTGCCCTTCTTCCTCCTGGGTCACTCCGCCCTTCGATGAGTTGATGGATTTGATTGCTCGAAGGGCGTGGAAGACACCTGACACAGTGGAGCCAGTCCCCAGAAAGCCTAATAAGTACATTACGGCCCTTCAAGACTAGGCATACCTCACAAAGGGAGTTCCAGTGGACGCTATGGTGGTGGCAGCTGCCACTAAAAAGGAGATGTCTGAATCTTCCTCATCTGTCCATCCGCCTAACAGAGATTCTAGGACTATGGACAGGTATGGGAAGCGCATATTTAGTTCAGCGGCTTTTTCCATGCGATCGCTGAACTATTTGACACATTTCACGCGTTTACAGAGGGATCTAGTCAAAGAGTTGGGAGATACCCTCCAGGGTACTACAGATGCTGCTGTCACGGAAAAGGTTACAGCACAGCTCAATACCCTTACATCAATTGTGAACTCGTTCATGAGGCTCATCTCGTATGCAGCCGAAGGGTCGAGTAGGGCTGCGGCTTCAGCGATTGCTCTCCGTAGACAATCCTGGATGCGCTTATGCTCCTTTGCGGAAGCCTTCAAGTCTTCCTTTATTAATGCCCCATTTGATGGTGCCACTCTCTTTGGCCCCAAAGTAAAGGAGACCCTTACCCGGTGTGAGCAAGAGGGAAAGACTCTGTCTGCTGTCGGAGTCTGTTTTTCCACCCCATCCAGACCGTACCCCAAAGGGCAACGAGGTGGGAAAATGTGGTTTCGTAAACCCCAGGGTTCTTTCCCAAACACACAGGGTGATGCCCCCTCCATAGGCAGAGGGGGGGGCAGAAGTGGAAGACGTTGCCCTAGCGGCAGAGGGGGTCCGCAAAACCAAGGTGACAGGGATACGCTCCCTGGGAAGCCTTTCCAGCACTCCTGAAGGGAGGCCCGACTGTCCTGCTCTGGAGGCAGTCGGGGGTCGCCTAGCTTTATACCCTCAGGCCTGGCAAAGAATTACCTCAGACAGATGGGTAAAAAGCATTATTACCAGAGGTTACAAAATTCCATTTCTATTTCCCCCGGTACCGCAGAAAAGATTCCCAGATGTACCGCCCCATCTGCGAGAACCTGCAGCTATAGAAATTTCAAAGCTGCTAGAAAAAAGAGTCATCCAACCAGTCCCAGCGGACCAAAGAGGATTCGGAACTTACTCAAGGTTCTTTTTAGTTCCAAAAAAGACAGGGGACTGGAGGCCAATTCTGGACCTAAGCAATCTCAATACCTTCGTCAAGAAAGAAAAGTTCCGGATGGTCACGCTTCAATCGATCTTTCCATTCTTACAGAAGGACGACTGGATGTGCTCAATAGATCTCAAGGACGCATACTTCCACATCAAAATGGCCAGAGCGTCCAGGGATCACTTGCGCTTCAGGCTGGGAGCCAGTCAAAATCAGTTTCGGGCCCTGCCCTTTGGTCTAACCTCAGCCCCCAGGGTTTTCACCAAATGCATGGCAGTGGTAGCGTCTCACTTGAGACGCCTAGGATTCCAGGTGTTTCCGTATCTGGATGACTGGCTCCTTACTGCCACCACCGAGCGTCGACTGATACAGGCCAGGGATTACACACTCGAACTTTGTGTTCAGCTCGGAATTTCCATAAATTTCGAAAAATCTGCATTACAGCCGTCACAGCATATCTCATTCATAGGAGCAGATTTGGATACCCGTTGCTTGATTCTAAGACTTCCCCCAGAAAGAATAGCCTCTCTACAGAATCACATATCTCTACTCCTGTTGTCCAAGAAATCCCCGGCCAAACTGGTTCTAAAAGTTTTGGGACTCATGTCGGCTTCCCTCATTGCAATACCTTTGGGAAGACTGCACATGAGAGTTCTTCAATGGCTGCTGTTCGCACAATGGTCGTTCCAACAGTTACCGCTGACACACAAAATTCACATCACGAACATCTGCAAGACACACCTATCTTGGTGGCTACAGAATTGCAATCTCACCGGTGGCCGGCCGTTTGTGCTACCCACTCCAACAGCTACGGTGACCACGGACGCTTCCCTGATAGGGTGGGCATCTTTCAGGGACAGACAGTCCAAGGCGAATGGACCAATCTAGAGTACAACCTGCACATCAATGTTCTGGAGATGAGGGCAGTGTTCCTAGCGTTGCAACACTTTTCTCCCCTTCTACCTCTAGGGACCATTGCAGTTCAAACAGACAACATGTCCGTAGTCTGGTACATAAACAAGCAAGGGGGAACCAAATCTTACCAGTTGTGCAGAGAGGCCATGAGAATTTGGCAATGGGCAGAGTCCACGGGTCGCTTTCTGATAGCAATGCACATCCCGGGGTTATCCAATGTCATAGCGGACAGGTTGAGCAGAGCCATCCTGTTACCTCACGAGTGGTCCCTCAAACAGACAATAGCGGACATGATATTCCGCAAGTGGGGCCAGCCTTGCTGCGATCTGTTTGCGTCTCCAATGAACGCCAAATGCAGAAGCTACTTCGCCCTGTTACCCCTGCCAGGGGAAGTCCCCAGGGACGCTCTGATTCATGATTGGCCCCCGGGTCTCCTGTACGCCTTCCCTCCTATACCTCTGATACCAAGATTTCTGCAGAAAGCCAATAATCTCGAAAGGACTGTAATTCTCATTGCCCCATTCTGGCCTCGTCAAATTTGGTTTCCCTTTCTTCAAGCACACCAAATACGGGAGCCCTGGATCCTGGACCCGGAGCCAGATGACCCATTCATCAGGGGCTCCCCACCCGTCGCTCCTGTCCCTCAGACTAGCAGCTTGGCTGCTCCACTTCCCTTCTTAGCCAGGTCTGATCTTCTTTCTCCTGCGGTTCAGAACATTCTAGTAGCCTCTCATAAAGCTTCCACTACAAAAATTTACACTAGTAAGTGGAAGCGCTTTGTATATTGGGCAACTGCACAACATTTAGATCCCTTAATAGCCCCGCTAAACAAAGTTTTAGAGTTTCTATCCATACTATTTCACCAAGGAGCTTCTCCTGCCAATTTGAGGGTTCAATTGGCTGCTATTTCAAACATTCATGTAGGAGAGAATGGAGCGCCTATTATGACTCATAGGCTTTGTAAAGCTTTTCTAAAAGGGTCTTTTCATATTAGACCACCAGTCAGGTTCCCTACAGCTCCATGGAATCTAAACCTCCTTTTATCCCAACTAATGCTACCACCCTTTGAACCAGCCTCGTCCTGTTCTTTAAAGCTCTTGTCATGGAAAACTCTCTTTCTAGTAGCTATCACTTCAGCCAGACGTGTGTCAGAACTTCAAGCTCTTTCCATTAAGCACCCATATTTGATTTTTCACCCGGATAGGGTATCCTTACGCACCAACCCATCCTTTCTTCCCAAGGTTTGTTCAGTCAACAACATTAATCAGTCCATCGAACTCCCCACATTTTTCAAAAACCATTCCAACAAGCTGGAATATATGTTACACAAGTTAGATGTTCATAAACAACTCAGATTCTATCTAGATAGAACAAAGGATCACAGAAAAGCAGACCAACTCTTTATAGCCTTTGCGGACAACAGAAAGGGCATGGCAGTGACGAAGCGTACTCTCTCCAAATGGCTATCTGATTGTATTACTTTTGTTTATGATACTACTGAGCAGAGTTTGCCCACCAAACTGAAAGGACATTCTACTAGATCAGTCTCTACATCTCTGGCTCATGCGGCCCGCCTACCTTTGGATACTATTTGTGCGGCCGCCACTTGGTCTAAACCACATACGTTCATCACTCATTACAAAGTGGATAGGATTTCCAAGGACAGGGCAACCTTTGGTTCCACTGTGCTCAGGAACGTTCTTCCGTGAGTCTCTCAGGGTTATGGAGCTAGGGACGCTACCCATGTGTAAGAACAAACGGCGAGATTGAACACTCTCACATATAGAAGTTATGTCCTTACCATAACGTTCCATGTGGAGTGTTCATCTTGCCTTTGTTCTTACATTCCCACCCTGCCACCCTCAGGTCAGGAAGAACGTCCAGTTTAGAGGTCTGGTTTGTCTCTCCCACTACTGATTTCTCTCTGCTGTTGCTGCTGTTTTCAGCTACGCCCTGGTATGTATGTATGTATGTTTACATCCTGTTATGGGATCTGGTATGGTTTTGCAAACTAGATCTGAGGTAAGGGCAGAGGGAATTGTGGGAGATAGGTTGGTCTCGAGCTTCATCTCTATGCAGAGCTTTGCTAAAGCGGCCGACTCGGAGCCGAGGATCAGCTCCGAAGCCATGTGTAAGAACAAAGGCGAGATGAACACTCCACATGGAACGTTATGGTAAGGACATAACTTCTATTGTTCTGCTATACCAGAGAAACTGGAAGGAATATACTATTAATTTTATGAAAGCAGAAATAACTAACTGGACTGGTGATGTTCTTCGTGTTTCACTGTTGCAGTCATTACATTTGGGTAATCCTGCTGGTAGGTTGCCCTCAGCCAGCCTGAATTCCAAAGTCTTGGGTCCTGCATCAGCTGCTGTCGCCCCAGCGTCAGGTCATCAGGGGTATAAAAGAAGCAGCCAACAGCATTTTCTTCAGTCTTTCTTGCCGCACGGTGCCCGAAGCAGAAGCAGTTTGCAAGTGCCGGTCGGCCGACTCCTGAGATTTTCGCATTTGAGTTTCAGATCCGAAGTCTTCAATAAAGCTAAGTACCCCATTGGGGAAACTTTTTTCTTGCTCCAGACCAATGTCAGAAAACGTTAACAATTGTATTTCTTTTGGGAAGCAAATACCTCATAAGGATTTTAATTCTTACTGTATTCCTTGCCTAGGCCCTGATCACAATGTTTCTGGTTGTCGGTTTTGTGCTAGATTTAACCAACGCACTATTAAGCGTCGGTATGATTTTGCTTTAAACATTTTTGGACGCCGATTTAATTATCCTGAAATGTCGTTGGATAGCCATCCGACTTCCGAAGTTTACAAAAAACGAAAAGAAAAGTATAGAGAAAAACAACCAACGACGAAGCTTCTCCTAAGCCAGTCGCTGGTTCGCCAGTTCTCAGCAAGGTGCTTTCGCAGCCCCTGATGCCCGCTACTTTAGAGTTGCAGGCCACTACCGACTCCCACATGGAGTCGGCCATACCGCTGGATACTCAAGGTATTGGAGCCTCGGATGCTAATCTCTCATAGGTAGGTACTAGGTTATCGGCCCAAGGGCCTACATAAACCTAGCCAACAAGGTTCCCTGGCTTACGCCACCCAAGAAAGTTATTTTCCTGTGCCACTGTCGAGCAGAGCCACAGAAGTGACCCTGGGGTGTATTTCCTATTTCCCATCCACTCATCAAGATTTTTCTTGAAGAGTGCTAATGAAGAACTTTGCTTGACATAGATGGGTAGCCTGTTCCAGAGTATGGGAAGTCTCTGGGATAGGAATCTATCCCTCCAGCATGTCCTGTTTATTGTGGTGACAAGGTTTAGGTCCCTAGAGCGTGTAGCTCGGAGGGATTGGGATTTCTTTAGGTGTAGCATGTCCAACAGCTCTGGGTTTGACACAGCTTTGTATGTTAGGCAGAGATCACCTCAGAGTAGGCGATAACGGAGTAAAGCTGGAGATTTTTGAGATGGTCAGTGTAGGGCATTTGTTTGAGTCCAGTAATCCTCTTTGTGAGGTACTTCTGTGGCCTTTCCAGTTGCTGCAGATGTCTTGTGAGGTACATTCCAAAAGGGCGTTGTACTCTGTAATGGGTCTAATGAGTGTCGAGTAGAGGGGAACGATGACCTCTTTTTTCCTGGATGAGAACCCTTTTATGATGAGGTGTGCCACGTAGAAGGACTTCCTGACTACTGTGGCGATGAGACTACTATCCACCTGGGTCCCAAGGTCTCTTATCATGCATTCGGTGTTAAGTAGATTGCTGCCTATGTGATAGTTCATGGGTACAGAGTTTTTACGGGGATGACACTGCACTTTTTGGCATTGAGCTTGAGGCCATGGCTCTGACACCAGGCATCTGTTTCAGAGAGGCCCTTTTGTAGGATGTTCACATCATTTGGGGACTTGACTATGGCTCCTAGTTTGCAGTCATCTGCGAACTTCATTATCCAGAGGCCTTCTGTGTTAGCCTGTACTTCAGAGAAGTAGATACCAAACAGGAGCGGTCCCAGGACGGAACCCTGTGGTACTCCACTTGTCACTGGTTTGAGGTCAGATTTGGAGTCTGCAACTTTTACAGTGTGGGCTCTGTCATTGAGCCAGTTGGCAACCCATCTTGTGACGTAGGGATTTATGCCTAGTTTATTGAGTTTAGCTATAATTCCAGAATGGGGGATGGTGTTGAAAGCCTTGGCGAGGTCAAGATAGGCTGTGTGAACCACCTTACCCTCATCTACGGCTTTGGTGACTGCTTCAAAGAAGTTAATCAGGTTCAGGAGGCATGATCTGCCTTTCACAAACCCGAACTAGGTGGGATCCAGACTTTGGAGGTTAGCAATGTCTTTGTTTATGAGTTCCATGATGATACGTTCCATGGCCTTGCAGCCCAGGCTCATCAGGCTAATAGGTCTATAGTTCCCGGGATCAGTGGTGGCTCCCCCTTTGTGGAGTGAGATAACTGTTGCTGTGCGCCTTTCAGTGGGCACAACGCCTGATGTGAGGCTATTATTGAATATGGTGCTTAAGTGAGGAGCCAGTTCATTCTGAAATTCATGTAAAACGTAGCCTGGGATGTTGGCCGGAACCGCTGAGCAGGTACCGGCTTCTGAGGGTGTATTCAGACCTAAACATCTGTACATTAAACTGACTTCAGCTTCAAAGGCAAAGACTAAAGCACCTTCTAAAGCAAGGAAACAAACTCAAGAGCCACGTGGATAGTCCTCTATGCCCAAAAAAAAAACAGATGCTCAAAATGGCTGAAGCCTTGATTACCTTGATCAGGGGTTCCCATCCTCTTCCTGATAAGAGGCCTAGGCAAGACACTGACTATGAATCTTCAGATCAGGTTTCTATTTCTTTTGATTCCTCTTCTGATTAGGAATATTCTCTTCCCCCCTATGAGGATTCTGATGCTGAAGAATCTATACCTTCAGCATCTCCTCCTGAGGACTATTCCTTTGGGGAAACCTTGCACACCATGAGGGAGCATTTCCACTGAGAGAGCCAAGATTTTTCAGAATCTAAAAGGAGGCTCAGGGATTTTCTTTTACTACCTCAGCACAGGCCTCTAGCCATTCCACCTGTGTTAGACATTGTAGATGATGTGTTTTCGGAATCTCGTCTGACCCCTGATTCCTTACCCCCAGCTCCGGTTAAGCCTGACAGATATTACAAGGTTCCTGACTCACACAAATTTCTTTTTAAAACCCTGCTGCTGACCCAGAAACTATTTCACAGGGTCCAAAGGGAGTTAAGGCTTCCACTGCAAAAAACCCAACCCCCTCTGACAGAGATTCAAGGGCAATAGATAGATGGGGAAAAAAGGTTTACACCTCTGCAACTTTGGCTATAAGGGCCTTAAACTGTCAATTTCATATGCTTAAGTATCAGCAACATGTCATGGGATTTCTTAAACAGAAAATGTTGTTAAATTCTGAATGTGCAGAAAACAAGGAAATGCTGGATTTATTGTATGCAGCAGAGCAAGTTGGAAAACATACTTTGCAATGTGGTTTTGATTCTTTGGAGGCCTCCTGCAGGGCTGCAATTATGGGTTCTGTGATTAGGAGGCATGCTTGGTTAAAGGAACAAACTCTGCCTGATCATGTTAAAGTTAAATTACTAGATGCACCTTTACAGCATGGTACTTTGTTTGGTGTTAAGACAGAAGAGGTGTTAAAGAAAATGGAGGACAAAGCTAAATCTATGCAAACTGTCAAAGATTTTTTTACAAGTTCAGCCACCTAGGTTTAGTAGACACTGGCCTACAAAAAAACTGGTCCTTTCCTGTCTCAGACATACCTCAAAGGGGCAGACCCAGATGCCCTAGGGGCAGATCCCAGGCACAAGATCCTTATAGGCCCAAGCAATGAGGTGCTTCTACCTCCAAAGCTGGAGAAGATAGATCACAAACATACAGAAAACAGTCCCAATGACTTCCCCCTGCCTGTACCAAGCACTTATCTTCTGGCAGCACCCTTATGGGGAAAATTAACACTTTTTGCTCAAAATTGGCACATCATAACCCAGGACTAGTGGATTCTAAACATAGTGTCACAAGGCTACAAGTTCCATTTCCATACTCTACTAAAGGCAAAAGGCTGGCCAGATCTGCCAAAAAATCAATGGGCAGAGGCACAAAAACAAGTCTCATCCCTCATGGGCATGGGGGCCATTCAACATGTACCAGAGCAAGAGCGGGGACAAGGATTTTACTCAAGACTGTTCTTGGTACCCAGAAAGGACAAAGCCTGGAGGCCAATACTGGACCTATCTATTTTGAACACTTTCCTGGATATTCCAAAATTCAAAATGTTGACTTTGCAGCAGCTTCTGCCCATGCTGGGCAAGAATGCTTGGCTTGTGACTTTGGACCTAAAAGAGGCATACCTGCATGTTCCCATCAGACAATCATGCAGAGGATACCTAAGATTCAAGGTTGGTTCAATGCATTACCAATTCTCTGCACTGCCCTTTGGCTTATCTACTGCGCCCAGGGTCTTTACAAAGTGCCTGGCACCAGTAATTGCATTCTGCAGACAAAGAAGAATACAAATATATCCTTACTTGGATGACTGTCTCATTCAAGCAGAGAACAAGGACATTCTTCTTCAACATCTGGCATTTGTCAAAAGACTTCTAACATGCCTAGGGTACACAGTCAACAAAAAGAAATCAAAACTAGTACCCTCACAAGAGATAACATTCCTGGGTGCAAGTTTGAATACAATTGCCCAGATGGCTTATCTCACACCAGATAAACAAAGGCAACTGACTACCTATTTCAAAATGTTGGCAACAAAAGCCCAGTTATCTACAAGAAAAATTCTGTAGGCTTTGGGCTTCATGGCATCCTGCATCCTACTAATTCCATATGCAAGACTGCATATGAGGAAACATTAATGGTACCTAAAAAGTGTTTGGACTCAACATTGCCACAGCCTGGAAACAGTCATTACTCTCATTCCCTGCCAGCAACAAGAGTTTCGATGGTGGGCAAAGGCTTGTCACCAGAACAAGGGACAGCCATTCACATTACCTCCAGCCAGGCAGACTCAAACAATGTATGCCTGGGGAGCCCACATGGCAGAAAGATGCATTCAGGGCACATGGTCCTCAAACCAAATACATCTACATATCAATCAAAAAGAGATGTTAGCTGTTCAAAATGCCCTGACAGCCTTCAAGGACCTACTTCATCTGGGACAACTACTGATAAAGACAGACAACACCACGGTCATGTGGTATATAAACAAGCAGGGGGGCACACATTCTTACCCCCTTTGCAGACTAGCCATGACCTTGTGGGACACAGCTTTGACTTACCAAGTACATCTGCAGGCACAATTCCTGCTAGGAAAGGAAAATACTCTGACAGACGAACTAAGCAGAAACCTCATGGATCCACAAGTCTTCAGCATGATAACAAGCAAATGGGGATGTCCGGACATAGACCTATTTGCCTCCCCTCTCAATTACCAACTAAAAAGATTCTGCACAAGGACTTATCACAGACAAGCATGGAAAAGTGGATGCCCTATCTTTCAGCTGGAAAAACCTATCAGTATATGCCTTTCTTCCACTGCCTCTCCTCCCCAAGGTGCTCCTAAAGGTCAGACAGGAGAAGCCAAAGATGATACTGATTGCCCCAGACTGGCCACGCCAGTACTGGTATCCAATACTAAGAAACTTATCTCTATACCCAGCTTGGACCTTACCTCAAATATCTCGGCTACTGTCCCAGCAAAACAATCAGATCATGCACAGCCAACTCAGGACATTAAACTTGGCAGCATGTAGTCATATAGAAAACACCTCTCAGTAAACTGTGATGGATGTCATTCTGGAAGCCAGAAGGCCTAGTACTAGAAAGTCTTATGCTGGAAAATGGAAGAGATTCTGTGCCTGGAACCAGGCACAAGGAACTCATATAGCAGTATCAAATATTCCTCAGATTTTGCAATACTTAACTGAGATGCTGGACAAAGGCCTATCTTTTTCAACAATTAAAATTCATGCCTCGGCCATTTTGGCTCATTACAATACAGAGCCGCCACTTTTTTCTCACCCTTTATTAAGGCAGAACCTCAGAGGAGCCAAAAATTTAAGCCCCCCAGGAGACCACCAATACCTGCATGGGACCTCAACTATGTCTTGGAAAAGCACACCCTGCCTGCTACTGCTGATATGAAGAAGCGACCAGGACGCCATTCTGCTTGACCGGCATCATGACGTCCGTCTTTATCCTCAGGCCTTTTTGTCAAGATGGGCCTGTGCGGAAAGGCGCGCTAGACTTTGCGGTTTACGTTTGATTTATTTCCGGAGATCGAGTTTCCAGACCTAATCCCGTTGAATAATTTCGCTGGGGGAAAATTTGAGTTTTTGGCCATTGCAGGTCAAAAAGATCAGGAAAATTTAATAGTTGTATTTCTTGAGAGTTTTACCAAAGGGAGCCATATACTTGTGTCATACTTTGTTTAGGGTTGAGCAATCTTGTCATTTGGTGATCATTTCATGCTAGATTTAACACTTTTTGTGTGTTTTGTTTAGTGCTTCTGTGCCATTAGGCTGCTTAATTAGCAAATGCCCGTACAAAACCTCAGCTTCTAAAAGAAGGGTTGCAAAACGCAACGAAGATTGAACTCCAGCCTATTGTTCCAAATGAAGGCACTTTGCCGTTGCTCGTTCTAGAGGAGTTTCAGTGGAGGAGGAGGCAGGGGATTTTAGGTTAGCTCAGTCACAGAAGCCCTAGTGTTAAAGGCAGTGCCCAGGCTTCTCAGGCCAGAGTCTTTAACAGTTCTCGGTGTTGGGAGTCTCTCCTAACTCCTTGAGGGTTCCCAAAGAGGTTTTCCTTGGAGTGGGAAGCAGAGGGGGCTCTGTTAGTGCACTTCAAACACTGTGCCCAAGAAACTTAAGAGGGCCATGGCAGGAAGGCTTAATTTTTATGATCTTCTGAGAAGAGGGCTACCTGCCTCCTTCCTCAGAGTGGAACCTGAGCCAGAGAGGTTGAAGAGTGTTCAGAGTGCTCTTGACAGTTCATGGTTTACTTGTCTCTCCTTCCAGGCTTATGCTCCCTATGGATGTGGATGATTCCACTCCTGATTCCCCTCCTCTCTCCCTCATGAGCAGGATTCCTTGGAATTCTTAGCATTCCATGAGGAAATGGGAAAATTAGGCAGAGTCCTCCTTCTGATTTCTTATAGAAGATTCTTATTTTACCTCCTCCTAGCCCTGGCCAGAATGTGGACCTTGAATTCCTGCAGATGTTTTGATGAGCCCTGATTCCCTGAACCCCTGATTCTTTAAACCCTAGTTGTTAAGATGGACAGACCCAGATTAGTAAGAGTGGTTCATAAGTATGAGTTTTGGAGTCCAAGGGCAGCAGCGTCCCACTTTCCTCAGGGGCCTAAGGGCCTCCTTTGTAAAAAAAAGTTCCAATCCCTTTGATAAAGAGGCAAAGGCTTTGGATAAGTGGATAGGTGAGGAAAGAACTCTTCCACTTTAGCCATGAGAGTCCAAACCATGCTGTTTCATCAAGGGTCCATGTCAAAAAGTTGCTGGATTTCTTATTGGAAGAAATGGGTTGGATGGGTGGTTGGAAGGTATTGAGGTAAAGAGTTGCTGGATTTAGTCTATGTGTCTGGTGTTGGGATAGTGGTTTCTTGCAAATTAGTTTATTGAGCAGGTGCAATTCTCTCGAGGCATGCATTAGTTCTGCCTTGTTCGCCTGGAGCTTGCTGAGAATAGTTGCAGGACTAAGTTAGAAGCAGTTATTTGGATGCTTTATACAGTCTGATGTGTTATTTGGTTCACTTCTGTGAAGCAGTAAGTGCAGCCAAAATGGAGGACAAAGCTAAGTCTATGCAAACTGTTAAAGATTTTTGCAGGAGAGCAGTAGAAGGTTTAGTCCTAATCAGCCTGATAAGGTCTTACATATCTGTAGTCAATTCAGGGTCTTCAGGTAGGTCTTTACGTGGGGGGGCAAGGCCTGGAACTGCCAGGAGGCTTTGGTGAGGCAGACCGCTGGTTCTTTCTGGGATTCTGTAGGGCCAGTTCCTTTGTGTGCTGACTTGCCTTTTCTGTTTTCTTGGGCAGATGTCTGGCAGCAAGAAAATTGGGAGGAAGACTGTCAGGCCCAAAGAAGGGTGGTTTAATATCACCAAGAAGACAGAGGGGTAGATAGTATTTCCTGCCACGTACAACGCTTACCTCCGCCGCCCCTTCCTTTCATTCTGAGGCCAGACGGGCCTCTTTGTTGGAAGGAAAGCCAGTCAAGCAAATTTCTTTTTTATTCAAAAAGGACCACCTTTGATTTTATTCTTCCTCCTGTTCCTAGTTCCAAAGTTTTATTCCTGTTGGATTGACCAAAGAAGGAACTATTGGAGACCAATTTTGGATTTATCTATCCTCAACACTTATCTGGACATTCCCAAGTACCTCATGTGCCTTATAAGACAAAGTTGCTTTACTCTGCTGGCCAAGGAGGCTAAATTCTCATAATTATCTGCAAGGTTGCAGGAAGATTTCATACTGCCCAGCTGGAATTATGCAGTTCTGGTCTCAGTCTGAGCTTACAGTCTCTGAAACTGTTCTCTGTATCCTTACTTGGCTTATCCCAGGGCAAAGATATTCTCAGGAAAAGGAATTCCTCTACAGCATCTGGAGGAATCTCATGCCTATAAGACTAATTTGGAGAGGAATCCCTCTGGCTCATGCCTAGTCCACCTTATCACAGTCTTCTATAATATGCTGCAGTGGTGCTGAAAATCTCAGTGCAGCATTCAAGGCTCTTAGTCCAGTCTACATACAAAACTTCAGGCATTCAGACTTCCACCCAGCCCCTTTACAGGCGACTGACTCTTTGGAGGAACTTCAAAAGCCTTTTTCTTCATGGCACCATATCTTCAGTCTCCTAAACAAACTGCTAGGAGGATTCTTAGAATATGGTTCTGTAATGCTTCTTTGGCATCTTGTATTCTGTGAATTCTGTCATTCAAACTGAATACAGCATTCAAGAAGAATTTTTTCTTGGGCTCTGACTGGGTCTTGTAAACAAGGGACTTTTCAGACCTCTCCAGAGAATATTACCTTGGAAGAGTCCTTGCTGTGACCTCAGTCATGGAGCTCATCTTTATGGCAAGGACAGATGCCCGGCCATATATGAGCCAGCTGCAGGATATTCTCAATGGGGAAGAAGGAGATGACTGCATGGATTTGTACACATTCATATCTCACATGAACTACAGCATAGCAGTCCAGTTTGCATGGATGGCTTCAGTCAAGTTACTTCTTGCATGGCAGGTGAAACAAGGAGAACACATCACACAACTGTCATGTACAACATCAACAAACAAGGGGAACTACAAAACTCAGCTCTATGCAGGCAAACAATGATTTTATGGGAGACTGCGGGAGCAAATGGAGCTGGCTCAGATGTGTTGTCTTGGGCAAAACATGAGCATTTCAAGGAGCAACAGAATCTCTTAGCAGATCCCCAGCAGGCAAGTGTGATGGGGAAAGGTGGTACACGATCTGTTCGCTTATTGATTCTTACAGACAGTGCCAGTGTCATGTCCAGACCGGACAACCAAAACTTCTTTCAAAGTGTTTCTTCTGCAGAAGTTTCAGCAACACTCTAGGAAAGTGGACTTCTCTCTCTGTGGGCCTCTTTCCCATCAGTGGGAACCTCTGCCTCACGCTCCAAAGTGCCCCTCCAGATTTCCTCCAGCCCAAAGGCTCCTCCCAGATCTCCAAGGCACTCAGTAGGAGTCTGGTACAGAAGCCTCCACTTTTTTTCCTTCACTGGTACACCTGTTATCTCACCTTGACGGCCACATGCTCAATTCCATTGCTCAATCCTGACCTCTAATCTCTTCTTTTCTCTCATCTGCAAACTCAACAATCTTCACTCCTTGTTCAAAACAGCCATGTTCTTAAAGAAGCCAGAAGAAGCAGAACTCAACAAGTGTACGGAAGACCTGGAAGAAATTTGGAATTGGCAGCAAGCAAGAACCCAAGGATTTGGAGCCCTAATGGAGGTGTGGCTCTTCAATTCTTATTTGAGTTATGGGACTTTTCTTCAGCCCAAGTCCATTAAAATTCATGCTGCAGCAATTTCAGCCTTCACCATGATTGTGGCCCACATTGTTTTCGGTGATTGTGACTGCACATTGTTTCACTGAGTTTAAGAATAAGCAGTTTTCGCCAGAGCCAACCTCTGCTCCCAATCTTCACTCTTGCTTGGGAAAACTTACTCTACAACCTTTGTTACTCCTACTCCCTTGAGGGGATTTGAGTTCAAAAGTTACTGCTTTTTGTTGGCTAGCCCTGCTGCAAGCGGCTACTTGTTTGTTTACTTCTGTGTCAGGCCCTTTGCTTTTTATTGGCTATGCAGAGTAGATTTGGGTTTCATTTTGTTGCAGTTTAAATTGGTTTTTAGTCCCTATTTTAAATAAGGACTATTTTATTGCCTACTTCTATGTCCATACTAAACTGTTTGGAATCAATTTGCACACCAAAAGAAAAAACAAGGCAGTTACGCTACATATTTTTAAAGGAAGGAGTTAAAATACTTGCACCATTTAGATGTTGTTTCAGGTCTTTTGCCTTGACCTTTACTTGCAAGGGCTGTTTCAAGGCAGTCTATTCTAAGCAAACTATTTTTGCCTCATTTTGTTTTCATATCATGGATGTCTAAAGGTAGCTGATTTCATTCCATCCCAGCATTCCCTCATTGGCACTTATTCTTCAGCAGCAAACAACAGCATTTATTGGGAGGCAACTACTTGGAGTTCAGTGCATACTTTTCTCTAAGCAGTACCACCTCTAAGCATTACCACCTTTCTCTCTCATACTTTCTCTAAGGCTGGTTTTTACAGCTATTTTGCAGCTCCTGCTTTGCCCTTGCTGCCTGCCTTGATTCCCTCTGCCTCCCTTACTCCTGCTTTGGGATTCTACCCAATGGTTGGAATGAAGAACATAGGAAATGAGAACATAGTACAGTTTTTGCACTACCATAAATGTAGATGCATGGCTGGATGTTCCTGGATACCCTCCCTCCCTCCCTCCCCTCCCTCCTGTGTTTAGGTGAATGTGGTGGGTGTGGCTTATATTCTTGTGCATTTGTATATTGTATATAGTTTTTGTGGGGTTTTGGTTTTGTTAGTTCTTTTTTTGGTCTTCTGGGTCTTCTGTCTTCTGACATCTGGGGCAAGAAAGACTGACGGGATATGGCCAGGTCATACCCTGGCCGCCCCGCCCGTCAGTCAGTCTAATGGACTGTTGCCAGCCATATACTCTTTGGTTATTGGGCCGCACTGACACGGACTCTACCCAATGTTAGGACTGGCAATGTGGGATCCCGAAACATCTACATTTATGCTAGGTACAAAACTGTACTTTTTTATCTTGGAAAACAGCTCTGCTCTTAGCAATTACTTCTGCAAGACGAGTTTCAGAGCTACAGGCGCTCATGGCCATGGAACCTTTCATCATTTTTCACCCAGACAGGGTCTCCCTGAGGACAAAACCAACGTTTATGCCTAAAGTAGTGTCCAGCTCTTAACCAAGCCATCCATCTGCCAACCTTTTACCCAAATCCACAGAACAAGGGGGAGAGAATTCTGCATTATTTGGATGTACATAGACAGCTTAGATTATACTTGTACAGAACCAAAACTTTCAGGAAGACAGAGCAATTACTAGTGGCATATGCTGCAGGATCACAAGGAAAGCCTATCTCAAAGCAGACTATTTCTAAGTGGTTAGGCCACTGCATTTGTTTCTGCTACTTACACCATGGCAAGCCGGTGCCTAAGGGCATTAGGCCTCATTCGACCAGAGCTGTAGCCACCTCAGCAGCCTTTCTCAGGGGAGTACCAACCACAGACATTTTAGAGGCGGCTACTTGGAGTTCAATGCACACCTTTACAAAGCATTACCATCTGCCACTCTACTCTAAATCCAGGGCAGGCTTTGCCACTGCAGTTCTGCAGGGCCTCATAGCCGCTCCTACTGCTGTCTAGTTCCTGCCTCCCAACCATAGCTTTGGGACTCTACCCAAATGTAATGACTGCAACAGTGAAACACGAAGAACATAGTACAGTTGTGTACACTTACCATAAATGTAGATGTTCGAGTGTATTCACTGTTGCAGTCCAGGTTACCCACCCGCCTTCCCCCTTTTTTCTTTTGGATCTTATCTTTCCTTCTCTGATTTATAATACCTATGTGGTGTATTTGCTTATAGATGAAGCTAAAATTTATATTGGTGTATTTCTGAATATATATATATATATATATATATAAAAAGTTTGGCTACCCTTTTTGGGGGCACCTGACATCTGGGGCAAGAAAAACTGAGGAAAATGGTGTCAGCTGCTTCTTTTATATCCCTGACGACCTGACGTCAGGGAGGGGGTGACAGCAGCCGATGCAGGACCCAAGACTTTGGAATTCAGGCTGACTGAGGGCAACCTGCCAGTAGGATTATCCAAATGTAATAACTGCAACAATGAATACACTCGAACATCTACATTTATGGTAAGTGTACACAACTGTACTTCCCACAGCAGGATTTGTTAATTGAAAGGGCACATTGAGAGCATTTTCCAAACCTGACGATGAAAAAGCAGCCAAGATGTGTATTACTAAAGATGAGTCAAACTAGCAAAAACAGTTGACCCTGACAAAACTATGGCAGAAGGACAAAGTACTAAAAATCGAACACAGAAGGATCTTTGTAGAAAATTATTATTCACTGTACACCATGCAAAAGAGAAAAAAAATAGCAGAGCAATCAGGGAATTTTGAGAGGCAGATGTGATGTTCAAACTGCTGGATTCAGCTGTCTTCAGCGTATTTTGTCATGGAGAATCAAAGTCATTTTTTGATGTAAAACAAGGTAAGAAGGAAATAAAATGCTTTATCTAAAAAAAGTAAGCCAGAAAGCAGAATGGGACTCTGCTTCTCATTCTTTCGACAGTAAGGTTCATAAAGAGACTTTGCCAGTATTCCAAAGCAAAATGCTTGAAAGACAGAGCACATGGGTTGACCAGAAGACTCAGGAGTCTGGTGGTGGGTGATGAAGATGAACAGGAAGAATACCAGCAGCACTGAAATTATTGAATAAATGGGAGTATATAAAATATCACTCACATTTGTGAAATATGGCATCTAAAGAAAACATGGCTGAAAAAAACTGAACTTTTGTTGACTGTTAAACTCTTGGATGGGCTGTAAAAGGATGCACCCCACTTTGTCATTGATGTTTAAAAAGACTTTAAAATGGGAGGGGGGAGCAACTGTAAGTAAAACAATTTTTGTTTTTATTAGTATTTGTATAAAACATTTCATGATATAAACCATGTTATATATAGTAAACAGCTTTGTGTAGTGTGTAGACAGACATATTTTAAATGTGTGGGGGAATCTTTTCAGTGATGGTTGTATCTGTTAAGGATATTAAAGTAAACAAGTACGTTTTATTTGCAAGAAATGTAGGCTTTACAGTATAATGAGAAGAAAGGCTGGAAAACAAGTTTAATGTTAATATTCTGTGATCTTGGTATGCTGGGGTGGGGTGTAAAAGTGCACTTAGTATTTTCTGTTATTTTTATAAGGTTGAATGTCTAGATTAATGCCTTTGGTTTTAGCTATAAACAGTTGTTTTTGTAAGCAATCAGGTTTTGAAAATAAGACAAAATGATGAAAGTCATGAAAATGCTAGGTTTCTTACAATTGCAAATACATTAGCTTGCCTTTTCCATTAGCAAATGTTTAGTGGGATTCAATACCTTTGCATCTGAAGGTAGCTGTACATTCTGTTCTATGTGAAAAGTATAAAAAACATTCATAGCTGAATACTTTTCCTTGCTGAGAGCTGTGTGCAGGTGCAAGCAGTTAATCTTGAAATTTCTGAGCATCCGTTGCTGAAGGAAATATAAAATTTAAAGGTACAATCTCAAGCAGTTCATTGAAATTGAAATTTGAAATGGGAAGTAAATAAGACATGGCCGCCTTCCCAGCAGCTTTAATACTTCACTGCATTTAATAGGACAGTGCACATCTAGTTTTATTTAAAGATAGCAAGTGTAGTTTTTCATGTTTTCACATCTGGGAGGGAAATAGAGATAAAAAAGGACAAATAGCAATCAGTGTAAGTGGGAACATGGGCTGTAGCACACACATTAGCATGGATAACTTTATTTTAGGTTTGGTAATGTTTGAGGGTGCAGCTGTTAATTTAGGGCAGTTATTTACATCGGAAGGGTTGAACTTCATTTTTGAAGATTTACATATTTTTGTGTGTTTTAAGTTAATAGGGGATGAAGGTGTTCTGATAATGTGTTTATTTTTTTGTTTGTTTGAGAGTTTTAATAAACAAAATGTCTTGAAAAATGTGACATAGGATCCAATGTTGTCTTTTCCATCCGTCTTTAACCTGTGGGTTATCAAATCTGACTCTGATTCCAGTCTAGCCATTTCCAAAGACTTCAGCCCCCAAGATCCACCTCCTCTACCTGTAGTACCTTCCTCACTCTACAGCAAACCCTGATCTCTTTTGCCACCTTCAAGGACAGCTGCTGATTTTAAGTTCTACTTTGGTGTATCCTTTTAATGTATTTTTTCTTTCTGTCACTTATTCCTGTACCCTGACTTCATAGTTGTAGACAAGTAATTTTGATAAGTAGATAGGGATTTTGTTAGACTAATTTTAGGAGGTATTTTACAGTTTCCATTGTCACAGTTTTTTTCCACATTTTTATGTGTTAGGTTAAAAAAAGTAGTATTTTTCTTGTAGTGGTGTTTATTGTGTGTTAATGTTTTTGTTATGATGGATAAGAGTTAAAAAGTATGCAGTGTGTGACCACAAGCTTTCCTTGCAGGATGCGCAGGATTGATGTCTTTGCTGCTTCAAGACCACTCATGTGGAGACTGATTGCTCCATTTGTGACAGCTTTGACACCAAAGCCATCAATAAGCTTAGGGCTTAGTTAGTCCTCAAGGGTCTTCTGCCTGCTGGAGATGCTTCTTACTTCTCTGTTCGAGCTAGTAAGTTGGACAGCTACCTAAAGGGGATTACAAACAAGTTGTTCTCCCTACTTCTAACCAGCCTGAATCCAAAGGTCCAAAGATCTCGGGCTCCTCCAGCTGCATCCACAACAGCTTTAGATATGACTCTTCTGATCCATTTCCTGTCAGCAAAGACTACTGGAAGGCATCTTTCCCATTGCTTAGCATCCCTAGTCTTTTCTGTCAAAAATAGCTTCTTTGGCCAGAGTTTACGCCCCCTTTTCACACACTACTCCTAAGGAGTTATCCTCTGAGTTGACTCCTTCTCCACCCCTGATATGTCCCTCTCCATAAAAGGGAAGCGACTACAGATTATGAGAATTATCGCCCGATTAGCCTGATGAGTCTGATATGTTAGGCTATGGAGTGCATCATCATGGACCTAATTAACAAGGATATAAGGAATATCCAAACTCTAGATCCCACGCCATTTGGTTTTGTGAAAGGTAGATCATGCCTGCCCAACCTAGTTGACTTCTTTGAGTCAGTTACCAGAGCTGTGGATGAGGGCAAGGCAGTTCATACAGCCTTCCTCGACCTGGCCAAGGCCTTTGATACCATTCTCTTGATAAACTTACCAAGCTAGGCATCAACCCTTATATCACTAGGTGGGTTGCAAATTGGCTCGCAGATAGAACCCACAATGTGAAAGTAGTGGACTTCAAGTCAGAATGCCGACCAGTCACTAGTGGAGTCCCACAGGGATCGGTCTTGGGTCAACTCCTGTTTGGCATCTACTTCTCATAAGTCCAGGCCAACACAGAGGGACTCTAACTGACCAAGTTCGCAGATGACTGCAAACTGGGAGCCATTATTAACTCCCCAAGTGATGTAAACATCCTACAGAAAGGCCTCACGGAGACGAGTGACTGGTGCCGAAACCATGGCCTTAAGTTTAATGCCAGAAAATGAGTCATCATCCCCTTTGGGAAAAACTCAGTTCCCACTAATTACCAGATTGATGGGAGCCCACTGAACACTGAAGGTGTTATAAGAGATCTGGGGGCACAGGTTGACAGCAACCTCTCCTTAGGCTACCACATTGCCACTGTGGTCAGAAAGTCCTTCTGTGAGGCACATCTCATTACAAAGGGTTTTGCATCCAGGAAGAAAGAGGTCATCATCTCTCTCTCTACTCTTGCCTCATTAGGCCAGTCATTGAGTATAATGCCCCATTTGACATGTACCTTACTAGACACATGTAACAGCTGGAAAGGCCACAAAAGTGCCTCACAAAGGGGATCCTAGGCCTTAAACACATGCCCTACATGGACAGACTAAAAACAAACTCCAGCTATTCTCTGTCTCATATCATCTACTAAGAGGCGATCTCTGCTTGACTTACAAAGCCATGTCTGACCCAGTTCTGTTAGAAATGCTACATCTAAAGAAATCCCAATCCCTCTGCACCACATGCTCCAGAGATCTCAACCTCATTACCACATTCAACAGAACATGCTGGAGGGACAAGTTCATAACTGAGAGACTGCCCATGTTCTGGAATAGACTTCGTATACATATCAAGCAGATCACCGCACTGGCCCTCTTCAAGAGAAATCTTGATGAGTGGATGGAAAATAGAAAGTTCACCCTGGGGATCACTCCAGTGGCTCTACTTGATAGATGACTGGGAACTAACATCAGGCGGCATGATGCCAGGGCACTTCTATGGGCTAGGCTTGTAAAGGTGTAAAGGCCCCAGGGCCATTAGCCTAGTACAAACCTATGAAGCTATATATGAAGGATTGAAGGCAAGAATTAAAATGGGGCAGTTCCTCTCAGATAAGTTGTATTTAAACAGTGGAACTAGGCAGATGTGTCCTCTTTCCCCTTTCGGTTTGCTATTTGCTTTATATTTATAGATCTTGGCAAAAAATAAAAGTCTTAGAAATGCAAGTATATAACTGTCATGGTAGTCAAGAAAAGTTGGCTTTATTTTCAGATGATATTGTTTTTTTATCTGATAAATCCAGAAAAGGCCATCTCAGTGTTGTGGAACATTTTGAGATAGTTTCAGGCCTTTTTGGGATATATAGGTTCATAGGTAGGCACTAGGCTATTGGCCCTAGGGCCTATATAAGCCTAGACAAAGGTACCCTGGCTTTCGTCACCCAAGAAAATTATTTTCCTGTGCCACTGTCGAGCAGAGCCACAGAAGTGATCCCCGGGGTGAATTTCCTGTCTCCCATCCAATCATCAAGATTTTTCTTGAGCAGTGCTAATGAGAAGCTTTGTTTGATATAGATAGGTAGTTTGTTCCAGAGTATGGGAAGTCTCTGGGACAGGAATCTATCCCTCCAGCATGTTCTGTTTACTGTGGTGATGAGGTTTAGGTCCCTAGAGCGTGTAGCTCATAGGGATTGGGATTTCTTTAAGTGGAGCATGTCTAAAAGCTCTGGGTTTGACATAGCTTTGTGTGTTAGGCAGAGATCGCCTCTGAGTAGGCGATATGCAATGGAGTAAAGCTGCAGTTTTTTGAGACGGTCTGCATAGGGCATCTCTTTGAGGCCGGTAATCCTCTTTGTGAGATATTTCTGTGTCCTTTCCAGTTGTTGTAGATATCTTGTGAGGTACATACTAAAAGGGGCATTATACTCTATAATGGGTCTAATGAGTGACGAGTAGAGGGGAACAATGACCTCTTTTTTCCTGGATGAGAAACCTTTTGTGATGAGGTGTGCCACATAGAAGGATTTCCTGACTACTGTGGCGATGTGATTATCAAAGCAGAGACTACTGTCCACCTGTGTCCCAAGGTCTCTTATCACACTTTCGGTGTTAAGTAGACTACCACCTATGTGGTAGTTCATGGGTACTGAGTTTTTACCAAAAGGAATGACAATGCACTTTTTGGCATTGAGCTTGAGGCCATGGCTTTGACACCAGGCATCTGTCTCAGCAAGGCCCTTTTGTAGGATGTCCACATCTTTTGGAGTTTTGATTATGGCTCCTAGTTTGCAGTCATCTGCGAACTTCGTTAGCCAAAGACCTTCTGAGTTGGCCTGTACTTCAGAGAAGTAGATACCAATGAGAGGACCCAGGACTGAACCCTGTGGTACTCCACTTGTCACTGGTCTGAAGCTGGATTTGGAGTTTGCTACTTTCACAGTGTGAGTTCTGTCAGTGAGCCAGTTGTCAACCCATCTTGTGACATAGGGATTTATACCTAGTTTAGTGAGTTTATCTATAATTCCAGAGTGGGGGATGGTGTCAGAAGCCTTGGCGAGATCTAGATAGGCTGTGTGAACTACCTTACCCTCATCTACGGCTTTGGTGACTGCTTCAAAGAAGTCTATCAGGTTTAGGAGACATGATCTGCCTTTTACAAACCCGAACTGGGTGGAGTCCTGAGTTTGGAGATTACCAATGTCATTGTTTATAAGTTCCATGATGATACGCTCCGTAGCCTTGCAGACCAGGCTCGTTAGGCTAATGGGGTGGTAGTTTCTGGGGTCTGTGGTGGCTCCCCCTTTGTGGAGTGGGATAACTGTCGCTGTGCACCATTCAGTGGGCACATAGCCTGAGGTGAGGCTATGATTGAACATGGTACTTTGGTGGGGTGCCATTTCATTCTGTAGTTCATGTAGAACACAGTCTGGGATGTCGTCAGGTCCCATGGATGCTGTGTTCTTGGCTTTGGATAGTGTTTTTTTTACCTGTGCAACCGTGATTACAGGAATTTTGCATTCTTCTGGTATAGAGATGGGCCCTTTAGGGGATGACAGAGGGGTAAAGTTAGCACTGAACCTATCTGCCAGGATGTTGGCAATATCCGTTGGTTCTGTATATTTAGTGCCATTGTGCTGTAACTCAGAGCAGATCTGAGTGTTGCCATTGAGATTTTTGTCATAGCTATAGAATGCTTTGTGGTTGTCTTTAGAGTCAGTGGCAATTTTGTTTTCATAACTAGCTTTGGAGAATTTTATGAGTGATCTCAGCTTCTTACTGAAGCTGACCAGGGAGTTTCTCCAATCATGGGATTTTACTCTTTTTTGCAAGTTTCTTTCTTCTGTTGTAGAATTTGTTTATGGCAGGAGACCACCAGATTGGCTTCCTTTTTTTGGAGGATAGCATCTTGGTTCTGTTAGGGATTGCATGATCCATGCACTCATGTAAGTGCTTATAAAGTGCATTTGTGTAGGATTCAGCAGTCATACCTCTATTGTCCGTCAGCATGGGTGCCGTGAAGTTTGCCACTTCTGTCTTAAGAAGCGTGAAGTTGGCTTTGGAGAAATATATCTGGGCAAGAGTTAAGTGTGCTAAGTTGATTCTTCCAGCAGAACAAATTAATGAAGATAAAACAAAGGCTATAGCAGTAACTTATGTACTAACATATGATCTGGTTCAGCAATACCCATATTTATGGGGATGTGATAAGATAAAGTATTTAGGAGTATGGATTAAAAAGTCCTCTGTTATGGCAGCTAAGGATATGTGGGAAGACATTAAACAAAAGATGATACAAAAACTGATAACATTGGATGCCCTTGTTTATGGATATGGATAAGGTGAAAATGTTTTAGTCCCTTTAATTTTATATATGGGTCAGGCATATTTTTATCAACCAGAGGAAAAGAGTTGGAGAATAATTAATATAGTTGAAGGAATTTATCTGGGCAAGAGTTAAGTGTGCTAAGTTGATTCTTCCAGTAGAACAAGGTGATTTAGGATTACCTGATTTGAAGGAACATTTTACAGCTACAGAATTAAGTCTAATGTACATAACACAAGCAGAAGGTTATCATTCTGAACTGAAAGAATGATGATGAAGTTGGGGGAAGTTTAGGAAATAAAGAGCAAGTTGGATTTTGGATGTATATCCTTGTTTTCAGTAAGTACTGCTTGATTTGTTTCTAACTTCAGAATATCTGCCTAAGTACTTCATCTTTAGATGTTCAGGCTCTATGTATTAGTTTCCCCTGAAGTGTTTGGCAGTGCTTTGTACAGACTCAGACACATTGAGTGACATTTTTCCTGTAAGAGCACAATTGAAATTTTTCCTATACCTAGTTGCACACAGGACAACTAATTTGCAGTCACAAGCACTGTCCACTTGGTTGCAAACCAGATACTCCTGACAGTGATTGATATTCTCACCCCAGCTGTCTAATCAATAAAAAAGGGTCTGTTACCATGGATGTGAACTTTCTTACTGTCTCCATTACTGGCTTGTGGATATGGGCATCCTGAGGCAATGCAGAAATTGTCTCATGTTTACTGACAACCAATTAATTCTCAAACAAACTGATATGGTATGTGAGAGATGTAGTTACAATGTCACTGGAGGCAGAGCTCTGAAATAAAAGTATTCCTAATGTCAATAAGTTTGTCAGTAGTACACATGCTGCACCCATCATGCACATTTCATAGCAGACATATCAACACACACACATGCTAAGGCACTTACATGTAACCTTCTAAACCACAAAGACCTCCTAGACGAAGTACACATAACAAATACCCTCTGCAGCCCCAAATGCGCTCTTTCAAAACAACACCCACATAAACACATAGAGCTACATGTCATGGAGCCTCTACCTCTAAGCCCATAAGGCAAGCCATCACACAATCCAACCTTCTAGTTATTGGAGATTCTATGGTGAGACACACTGATGTCCCTTTCACCAGGCTGAGTAATTAGAAAGTTACGGTCATTTGCTTATCAGGGGCTAGGGTCCACCACATTACACATGCACTCAGGTCATTGGACCACAGTTATTAGTATGATTCATAGTCCATGTGGGAGAAAATGACCTGAGACGTACCTCCCTAGACTATATGAAGAGAGACATCATGGAGCTCTCGGAATATGTATCTCAGGCTGGTATGCGCCTGGCATTGAGCAGCATTTTGCCTTCTCAAAAAGATGATGCCACAATACGAACAAAAGATGACTGACTTTAATAATTGGCTTAGTTTCTGGTGTCATTCTAAGGGGGTGCAATATTTGTCAGCATGGAAGGGGATGGTCAAGAGACCACACTGTTTAGCCAGGGATGGTCTGCACCTCTGCCCTCTAAGCTTTTGAATATTAGCTAAAACATTGTCTTCTCCCATAGTGCCTTTTTTAGGCAATGCCATACTGAAAGTACTTCTGACATAGAAAATTTAAAGGTATTGCTGCTCATTGCTAGGAGTCTAAACAAAAAACTCCACTCCCTAGAAGCTCTCTTTATCCTAGAGAATGCTGATGTCTGTGCAGTCACTAAGACATGGTTTAAAGCCATGGAGAGCACACCAATAGTGCAAGGTTATAACGCCGTCCACACATTTACGCCAGCTACTTCACAGGCAGGGACTAAAGGTGGAGGTGTCGCTATTTACATCAAAAATAAATATACTTCAAGGCTGGTCAAGCAGGACAATGCACTTGAGCTGGTCCATGTTCAAATCACCATAGGTAAAATCCAGTACCACCTCCTTGCAAGCTTCTCTATGATCCAGGAAACCCATACCATGTATTTAAACTTACTAGAAACTAACCATCCAACCCCGTTCCATATTCATGGGTGACTTTAATTACCCCACTATTAACTGGGAATCCTTTATGACACCAAACGTACATGCACAGAGATTCCTTGATTTTTTAAACACAAACTCCCTGGACCAGTTAGTCAATGCACCAACCAGGGGTGCAGCCATACTGGATCTGGTCCTCACTAATATGGGAGACTACTGCACATCCCCTACTGTAATGCCTTCTCCAGTAAGGTCAGACCACAAAATGGTCTCCTTTGAAGTAAAAATAAAGCCTGGACCCCCAGCTAAACCTGGAATATTCAGGAACTATTCTAAGGCTAACCTCCTGCTATTAACTGTGAACCTGGTAAAATTTCAAGCTCCCATAAACCCTGAGAGCACTGCTGCCTATGCAGAACTGTTCACAGAAACCCTGTACAACCATGTTAATAACTGCATAGAAGCAGTTGTACCCACCAGGAAGAAGTACAGAACTAACTAAAAAAACAAGCCACCCTGGTGGAATCACAAAATCAATAGGCTGTATAACAGGAGGAAGAAAATCATGGCAAAAATTAGGAGGTGCATCACCCAGCAGGATAAAAGCACTCTCATCAAACTAAACAAACAACTCAGAGGACAAGTAAAGTCTACCAAAGCCAAATTTGAGGTAAGTCTGGCCTCCCAGGCAAAGGGCAACCACAAAACATTCTTTAGCTATGTCCGCAACTTCAGAGGCAATACTCAGTTGTGTGCAGAGCTCATTGTAAATGGAGCCACCTATCCTGATCCAGAAATTATAGAAAACCTTCTGGCTGATGAATTCAGCTCCAGCTTTCCCTCTCTTTTCCCCTCAACCTTCCCTTAGGAAATATCAAATATAACTCCCCCCCCCCTACTATAACTAGGGAACGTGTCCTTCATGCTCTCTCTAAGACCTAGAACACTGCATCAGTGGGCCCAGACAATATCCCAGGATGCCTTCTAAATAGCATGAAACATGACCTGTCAGGGCCTCTGGAATTGCTATTTTACTGTAGCCTCCAAACAGGCTTCGTACCTCATGAATGGAGAAAGGCAACAGTCATCTCTCTGCACAAAGGTAACCATCTACAGACCCTGGAAACTACAGACCCATAAGTCGCATTAGTCTTATATGTAAAGTTATGAAAATGATCAACAGAAATATAGTAAACCTCCAGACACTGGACCCAACCCAGTTTGGTTTCATCAAGGGCAGCTCATGCCTACTCATCCTGGTGGACTTCCTTGAGAAGGTCACCAAAGCAATGGATGAGGGCAAAATCTTTCACACTGTCCACTCGGGTATTGTTGACAAACTCAAGAGGTTAGGTAAAAACCTGTGTGTCACCTGGTGGATAGCTAACTGGCTCACAGACAGGACCCAGGAACTTAGAATTGAGGAGTCCATCTCTACAATGAGGTCAGTCAAAAGTGGAGTCCCTCAGGGATCAGTCCTTGGACCGCCCATTGTTTGGCATTTACTTCTCAGAACTCAAGGCCACTGTCAGTGGTTTCTGGCTAACTAAATTTGTAGATGATTGCAAATTAGGAGCTATCATTGAATTTCACACTGACACAAATATTCTCCAGAAGGGACTGACACAGACAGACAATTGGTGTCCGAGCCATGGACTAAAACTAAATGCCAAGAAATGCATAATAATATCCAGGGAAGGCATTGCAGTCATCCATCCCTGGTAACTATCATATTGACAACACACCCCTTAGAGTTGACCCAGTAGTCAGAGACTTAGGGGCACATGTAGATAGTAATCTAGCCTTTGAACATCAGATGTCTACAGTGGTGAGAAAATCATTCTATGTTGCGCAACTTATAAACAAAGATATGGCATCTAAATCCAAGGAAGTCATTGTTTCACTGTATTCAGCATTCATCAGACCTATCATTGAACACAATGCCCCCTTTGGTATGTACTTAAGCAGGCATATCCAACAGCTGGAACGTCCACAGAGGTTCCTCACTAAAAGAATACAGGGCGTAAGTAAAATGTCCTGTACAGTCCGCCTTAATGCCCTATCCCTGTATTCTGTCTCCTACAGGCTTTTGAGGGGAGATCTATGCCTGGCTTACAGGGCATTGTCAGACCCCACTCTAATGGACCTCCTGCATATCCACAAAACAAACAGCACCAGAATTACCAGTTCTAAAGGCTTAAACCTTGTCTGTGATATAAATAGGACTTGCTGGAGAGATAGGTATGTATCCCAGAGACTACTTCATTTATGGAACAGGCTCCCCATCCATGTGAAGCAGAGTTCCTCCCTAACCCAATTCAAATGCAGCTTGGAGAATTGGATGGGAAACCGGAAATTCATCCCTAGTTTGGCAACTGTATCCCTAATGGAGTCAGGTAACCTGTAAATGGGTCAGCTCCCAGGCCCATGTTTACACTTATCAATAGTATCAGAACTTGTCAGAGAATTCGGATGCATGGCTAGGCTTAAAAAGGACCTTGTGGCCATTAGCCTAGTAAACACCTATGAACCTAAAAAAAGTCCTTAACAACCCTGTAGAATATTATGTTCATACAGTATCAGAAGGTTGTCTAAGAACTAAGCCAACACAAGAATGGAGAAAGGAGAATTTGCCAATAGGGATGACTGCAAGTAGGGGTGCAGAAAATAAGCAAGAGGGGGCAGAAATTTACTGGAGAAAACTGGCAAAGGAGTCAAGGTTTGGTGAGCGAATAACTAGAAAGAGTGAGAGAAAGGTAAAAGAGTAGAGTGAGACCAAGAAGACATTTAGACTGCAGGCTAGAGACTGCTTTCCTTAACGAGGACTGATATCAGAGTATAGACAAAGAGAAAGAGATAGAGGGATCTTAAGAAAAAAGCATGCTTTGGTGGGGTTTTTATTCAAATCTAGAACAGAAGCTGCTCTGCTGTTAAAAATGGATAATTAGTATGACATATTAAATATTACATAACTATAAGAATCAAAGAAGGTTAGATCAGATTGGGAAGAGAGTTTTGAAAAGCAGTCTAAAAGAGAACAATGAGAGAACATATGCATGGCTCCCAAGTATGCAACAGAGTCCAGAAAGTTCAAGAACTTTGCTTGGACATGTTTGCAGAGGTATTTTTATATCCCAAGCAGACCTCATATAATTTTTTCCTCAGGTAGATAGCAAATGTTAGAGGTGTGATGGAAAAGAAAGAGGGTAATGCGTTAGCAGATTTAAAAAATTCCCTACATAGTTCTTGAAATATTAACTGAACAAATGGTTGTAACTATGGATATGAATTTTGTTTTTGTAACTAGGGCAAAGGCTTTGAATTGCCTAGACATAATAAGGTCTTATTAATTTAGCTTTATTGGCTGCCAAAAAAGTAATTGATTTCCATGTTCTAGTAAAGTCTAAACCGAATGTATTTGAAATACTGAATACTGTAAAAGAGATAAAAGCAACATTAGAAGGTTCTTTAGAAAAGGTGTGGAGCAGATTACGTAGAAATAAATGAAAATTATAGAAACAATATATGCAGAATAATGTTCAATAGGAGGAGTGTGGTTGAAGGGAAGACAAGAATTAAGCCGTTTATGTAATGTTGGGCATGTAATTGATGGACATGCTCCACCTAAAGAAAACCTTATCCCCTCGAGCCACACTCTGTAGGGATTTAAACCTCACCACAACAATAAATAGGATGTGCTGGAGGGATAGATTCTTGTCCCAGAGACTTTCCATGCTTTGGAACAAAATCCCAATCTGCATTAGGCAGAGCTCCTCGCTAACACTCTCCAAAAGAAACCTTGACGAGTGGATGGGAAACAGAAAGTTTACCTCGGGGATCACTTCAGTGGGTCTGCTGGACAGAGGCACAGGGAACTAATCTAAGGAGGTGGCGAAAGCCAACACATTCTGGCTAGGCTTATAAATGCCTTCGGGCCTTAGCCTAGTACCACACTATGAACCTATGTGGTGTGTAATACATATACATATATATAAATATATATATATATATATATATATATATATATATATATATATATATATATATACATATATATATATATATATATATATACATATATATATATATATATATATATATATATATCTATATATGTATATATATATATATATATATATATATGTGTATATATATATATATATATATATATATATATATATATATATATATATATATATATATATATATATATATATATAGAAAAAATTTATCTGATGTTGTTAATCTTTGTTCATTCCTTACTGATGGGTTATTGGTTCTGTCCTCACAACCGAGCTGACCAAATATCATGCTCGCGTCAGCCAAAAACTCTCTAGCCAAGGTCCTACCCAGAATGCTCTTCTCCCTGTTACCTCAGGTCTCGTTTGCCATGTTGATCTACAGCCATGTCAAGCCACTCTCTCAGCTAAGTGTCTAATTTTTTGAAAGTTTTATACATTGTTCTTACTTTACAGTTTTTCTTATAGTTTCTACTAATATTGTCCTACTCTATCATATACCTTAGACTCTCTCCCTTTAGTATTTTTTCCTTTATTACCCTCTTCTTACCTCCTAGGTAATTCTTCATTACCGTCATTGGTAATCCTTCCTTTTGTCTTCTTACCCTTTTGGGTAGCCTTTCCTCTTCTTTTTGGTACTGTTCTTCTCCACATCATTATGTCGGATAAGAAAAGTAGCATTGGTTTTAAGCAGTGTAAGGATTGCAGATGTAAGTTACCGCTTTCCAATGGCCATGACTTATGTGTCTACTGTCTGAATGTCTCCCACCTTACTGTGGATCCCCCGTGTTGGATTTGTAGAAATTTTTCGACCAGGACTCTTAACGAGAGGAAGAATAAATTAATATTGAAAGGTCTTCTCACAATCTCCTTTCTCTGAGGCTATTTCTGGGTCAGAGGGCTCACCCCCTCCTGTTAAACCCCGTAAGAGGCATTCTTCCTCTTCCTCATTGAGGTTGCTCCCTTCTTCTCTCTTTGGAGATCGTAGGGAGTTGACCCATAAGAAGGTGAAATTGATTACTACTTCGGCGCTGTCACCTGTGACCCTGTTGGCTCCAGGCTTGGCACCACCCCAAATGATTCTGGCTCCAGCCACGTCTTCCTTATTGACACCGGGACCAGAGTTCCCGGTGTACACAACTATGGCTATGACAGTTCCATTGCAGCCCTTACTGGCACCATCCATGCAGGTACAGTCCTCTTCGGCTCAGAGTATGATGTTTCTGTCCTCCACGGTGCAGACATTTTCAGCACCAACATGTTCTTTTGGCTCAGAGTATGACGTTTCTGTCCTCCACGGTGCAGATATTTTCAGCACCGACATGTTCTTCGGTGCAGACACTTTTCTCGATGGCACTGTACCCATCGGGGCAGACTTTTGCCTTTACGGTGCAGACACCTTCAACTTCTATGGTGCTGACATCCTCGGTGCAGACTACTTCCACACCATTTTTTTCAGAGCAGATGTCCTCTGTTCCGGGCTCTGCACCTCTCAAATTAGTAAGGAACAAGTATTCTCCTTCCTTAGATCCATTCGCTGGTAGTCAATATAGTCCTTTTCTAGAAAGGTCAGAATTGCCATCAGCTCTCTCTATGAGGTCAACTAGGAGCCTCTCTGCGCAAGATGTGTTGTGGCTTGTTGACCAGTTGCTTGTGTCCAGAGGTCTCTCTCACCCGTCGAAGTCCACGTTCCCTCCTTCAGGTGAACTTATAGCTCCTCAAACTCCAACTTACATTCCTCCAACTTACACTCCTCCTTCGACTTCTACCCAAGTTTCGAAGTCTATTACTCTGACAGCAGCTTCCCTTCCTCCGACTCCAATAGTAGATCTCACTTTGGAACCAGAGTCGTCCTTGTGGCCCTCGGTGCACTGGGCATTGAGCTCTTCTCAGGCCAGTGGTGTGTGCCGTGGGGAGGGCATTCCTGGTTCCACACTGATTTTTTTCTATGGTACCCTCCAGGAATCCTCTCCCTCTCATGGTTCACATTCCTCTTGAGACTCCTGGTGTGGGGGGGTCAGCTCATCGGGGTGGGGTGTGACCTCGGTTCTGAGGTTGTAGTGCTCGGTTCCGGGCTTCCATCCCTCCTTGGGTGGGCTGGCCTTCCAGGCCATGGAGAGTGCACTTGCCTCCGCTGGCAAACCCCACGTGTTGGAGTCCTCTACCCCCCTCTGTACTGCAACTGTCACAAGCCACAACGACGGGACACCGGGCACAAGGGCCTCAGGTTTCTCCTCAGGAGAACCCCTCTTTGAAGTCTTCCCCAGAACCTCCCAATGAGGAAGTTCCTGTATAGTCTACTGCAAAAGGAAGCACATGGACTCCACTGAGGAGTCATTGACTGAAGATACAGATTTTGATGGTGGGGAAGGGTCCCCACGGTCACCCTCTGATGAGGTGTCCTTTGGTGACACCCTTGAGATCCTTAGACAGAGGGGTTAGTGGAAGTCCTTTGATCCTTCCTCTGAGGAATCCATATTCATGTAGGCTTTTTGTGCCTGGCCCCTCTACCTCTTAGGACACCCTGCCGCCCGATGAGCTCATCCAGCTCATCATCCAGTGCACATGGAAGGCTCCTGACACCTTGTAAGCGATACCAAGGAGACCAGATAAAATATTATCACTGCCAGCTGAGCACCCACATTGGTCACAAGGTCTTCCAGTAGATGCTATGGTGGTGGTGGCTGCAACTAAGAAGGATTTGGCTGTCCATCCACCCAACAAGGACTCCCGGATGATAGACAGACTAGGGAAGCATGTGTTTGCTTCATCAACATTCGCCGTAAGGTCTTTGAACTATTTGGCATACTTTACCAGTCTTAAGAGGCATCTTATCAACCAGCTCTCAGAAACCTTGGCAGGAGCTGTTTCTGATGAGGTCCGTGACAATGTGGCTTCTCAGATAGCCACCCTAGAGTCCATTTCCAATTCTTCCATACGTCTTATTTCTCACAACAGAAGGAGCGGCTAGAGCGGCAGGCATGGGTATAGTCACCAGACGGCATGCCTGGATGTGCCTTTGTGACTTTGTGGACTCCTTTAAGGCTTCCTTCATGAATGCCCCCATCAAGGCCCCTTCTTTGTTTGGCCCTAAAGTGAATGCAAGGTGCGAACAAGATGGCGAGACCCCATCTGCAGTTGGTGTCAGACACTCCACTCCTCAATGATTCTACTCTAGAAATCAGAGGAGTGGGAAGATGTGGCACAGAAAATCACAGGGCTCTTTCCGTGAGTCACGTGCCAAGTTCCACCCTAGAGGCAAAGGGGGAAACTCCAATGGAAGACTCCCCTTTTGGAGCAGAGGAGGTCCATGTAACCGGGCTTCCAGAGATTCATTCTCTGGCCAACCATATCAATCCTCCTGAAGCGTTGCCTGACTGCTCACCACTGGAAGCGGTTGGGGGTCATTTTTCCTTGTACCCCGCTGTGTGGTGAAATATAATCACCGACTCTTGGATACAACAGATAATATCCAGAGGTTATCTCATCCCCTTCCTTCTTTGTTCAGTCTCGTGAGGAGTACTACTTGACATTCCACCCAGTCAAAGGGAAGCAGCAGCATTCGAAATCAAAAAGCTGCTACAAAAGAGAGTCATCCAGGCGGTCTCCCCAGACCAGATAGGATCCAGTATTTATTCAAGATTCGTATTAGTGCCAAAAGAGACAGGGGACTGGAGACCAATTCTGGATCTCAGCACACTGAACAAATTTGTAAAAACAGAGAAATTCTGGATGGTCACGGTTCAGTCTATCCTTTCTCTCCTGGAAGAAGATGATTGGATGTGATCTATAAATCTTCAAGATGTGTATTACCACATGAAAATGGACAAATGCTCAAGAAGATACCTCCACTTCTGCATAGCAGCCAGTCACTACCAATGTACAGCTCTGCCCTTTCGTCTCTCTACAGCCCTCAGAGTGTTCACCAAATGCATGTCAGTGGTTATTGCTCACTTGTGACTTCAAAGATTCCAGGTGTTTCCATATCTAGACGATTGGCTCCTCACTGCCCCCACCAAGCATCTACTGGAAGAAATCCTGCACTACACTCTCCTCACAGCACAAAGCCTGGGAATCCCTATCAACTGGGAGAAGTCCAACACGACGCCAGCTCAGTCTCAGGAATTCATAGGGGTTCTGTTGGACATGAGAAATTGCACAGCATCTCTTCCAGACAACAGGCTTCAAAGAATAAGGCAACAGGTTCAACCGTTGCTCTGTCACCACAAATCTCCTGCTCGATCTATACTCTAACTCTTGGGGTCAATGGCAGCTTCGATCACCATTGTTCCTCTAGCCATATTCCACATGAGGTTCCTTCAGTGGCTACTTCTCACTCAGTGGTACCCTCTATAACATCCTTTGTCTTTTCAGGTAAGTGTAACTCAGAGATGCAAGCAAGATTTACTCTGGTGGACGTCTCGAAATCCCCAACAATAGTCTTGCTCCTTCAGTCCCCATCAACCGATAGCCACAGTGAACACGGACACCTCCCTGGTGGGGTGGTGGGGGCTATGTCAGGAAACTCAGTCCAAGGCACCTGGTTGGAGACAGAGGCCCTTTTGCATATCAGTGTCCTGGAACTGTGGGTGGTGCTACTAGTGTTGCAAGTATTTCATTCCATCCTTCCTTCAGGGAGTGTTGCGATTCTGTCAGACATGTTAGTGGTCTGGTACATCAACAAACAAGGGGGCACCAGATCTTACCCTTTATGCTGAGAAGGCCTTGAAAATATGGTAATGGGTGATAGCTTCCAAACGCTTTCTAATTGCAATGCACATTCCCAGAAGCTCCAACGTGATAGCGGGCAAATTGAGCAGGTGCATTCTGCAACCTCACGAGTGGTCCCTCAATCCTATGATAGTGCAAGAATCGTCAACCACTGGGACCAGCTTTGCTGTGTCCTATTTGCCTTCCCAACCAACTCCAAGTGCAACAACTATTTTGCCCTGATCCCCCCTCGGGGACAGTCACCGAGAGACGCTCTAGTCCACGCTTGGCCATCTGGTCTACTTTATGTTTATCCTCCTCTTCCCCTCATCTCCCAATTTCTGAAGAAAGCACGACAGTTGAAGAACAAAATAATCCTCATTGCTCCATATTGGCCTCGACAAGTCTGGTTTTCCTTCCTCTGTCCTCACCTGCTAGATCAACCGTGGATCCTGAATCCATCCCCAACATTGATTTCCCATCCGCAGGGTCTGACTCACCCCAGTCTAACAACCTTAAAACTGACAGCTTGGTTTCTCCACTTCCAGTGATTGCCAGGCAGGAAAACCTCTCGTCCCCTGTGTGCAATATTCTTATTGCATCTCATAAATTTTCCACCAGAAGAATCTATCTTAATAAATGGAAAAGGTTCTCTCTGTGGGCAGCGAATAAACAATTAGACCCCTTGTCAGCCCCAATTTTGGTAGTTTTGGATTACTTATCACAGCTTTTCTACTCTGGGGTGTCTGCCTCTACTATTCGTGTGCATTTAGCTGCCATTTCAAATTTCCACATTGGTTTTCAGGATTCTTCGCTTATGTCACATAGACTCTGTAAAACTTTCTCGAAGGGTGTTATCCACTTAAAACCTCCCTTTAGAGAACCGGTGCAACCTTGGGATTTGGAATCGGTTCTGCAAGTTCTAACAGCTCCCCACTTTGAACCTGTGTCTTCATGTGATGTAAAATATCTCTCTTGGAAAACTTTGTTTCTGATTGCAATCGCATTGGCCAGACGCTTGTCAGAACTTCAAGCCTTATGCATCAAACCTCCCTATCTTATCTTCCATAAGGATAGGGTATCACTGAGAACTAATTCTTCCTTTTTACCAAAAGTGGTGTCACAGCGGTCTATCAACCAATCTATTCACCTTCCAGTGTTCTTTCCTAACCACTCTAACAAGGGCGAGTTATTGCCTGCACTCCTTGGATGTTCATAGGCAAATACGATTTTATCTGGACAGAACAAAATCTACCCGTAAATCAGACCAACTGTTTCTGGCTTTTTCTGGACCTAGACAATGTCATCCTGTCTCAAACGTTACATTGGCTTCATGGTTGAGAAATTGTATTACCTTTATCTACAACAAGAACAATGTCACCTTGCCTCACAGAGTGAAAGCACCTTCTACAAGGTCTATGGCAACTTCAGCAGCTTTCCATGCTAAGGCTTCCATCAGTGATATTTGCTCAGCTGCGACTTGGACCAAACCTCATACCTTTATTCTTCATTACAAATTGGACTTGGCCTCCAGAGGTTATCGTTGTCTTAAGTGATGATTTAATAAAGGTGATGGGTGAGTTAGGGGAATAATGGCTGACTGGAGAATAAACATTTTAGTGCAAGTCCACAACAAGAATAAAGGGGACATTCATAAGTGTCAGTAAGATAGAGGTGTCATTGCTTCTGTCACACGACATGAAAGAGATAGGGTAAACAAATACGCGGTATTAAAAAGTAAGACTGGAGATGAGCAGTTTGGATTTCTGAAGACTAAGAAGTTTAAAACTGATGCCTGGCATTATTGACTGATGTCATCAACAGTGATTTACTGAAAAATCAAAAATTTTATGAGGGACAGAGGAAAATATGAGACACAATCAGGCTGTTTTCCAAAATTAGTGACATCTGAGATGTATGACAACAGTCTGCATCAATGTGTATTTTCTTAACAGTAAGAAGCGCAAGCTGTAACATCTGCTGTTATTGACTGACAGTCCTCCTCTGTTTACCAGAAAAAATCAGGAATTAAATGAGGAAGAGGAAAAATATAAAGCAAAAGGTTAAAGAACAGCATCCTTTGTATCAGTGTGCATTTTCTAAATAATTGCAATGAAACCAGTAGACCAGTAACGAGCAGCATACCCAGGGATAGGTCTTGGGGCCTCTGTTGTTTAGGTTCATAGGTGTGTACTAGGCTAATGGCCCTGGAGCCTTTACAAGCCTAGCCCATAGGATTACCCTGGCATCATGCCAAACAACCTTAATTCCTAGTGGCTCTGTCGAGTAGAGCCACTGGAGTGATCCCCAGCATGAATTTTCTATTTCCCATCCACTCGTCAAGATTTCTCTTGAAGAGGGCCAGTGAGGTGCTCTGCTTGACATGTATGGGAAGTCTATTCCATAGCATGGGCAGTCTCTGGGTTATGAATCTGTCCCTTCAGCATGTTCTGTTGATTGTGGTAATGAGGTTGAGGTCTCTGGAGCATGTGGTGCAGAGGGATTGGTATTTCTTTAGGTGTACAGAGCTGGGTCAGACATTGCTTTGTAAGTCAAGCAGAGATCGCCTCTAAGTAGGCGATATGAGATAGAGAATAGTTGGCGTTCATAGGTTCATAGATTAGTACTAAGCTAACTGCCCTTGCGAGCCATTGTAAGCCTAGCCAATTATCCTTTGTGAGACTCAAACCCTGCACCTTGTGTTTGTAAGGCAAACACCTTAACCATTAGACCACCTACCCAACCCTTTTTGGGTTTTTTGCGTCTGTCCATATAGGACAAGTGTTCAATGCCTAGGATCTTCTTTGTGAGGTACTTTTGCAGCCTCTCCAGTTGTTGCAGGTATCTAGTGAGGTACATGCCAAATGGGGCATTGTGCTCGATGATTGGCCTAATGTGGGAAGAGTAGAGGGAGAAAATGACCTCTTTCGTCCTGGATGCAAAACCCTTAGTAATGAGATGTGGCACATAGAAGGACTTTCTGACCACAGTGACAACGTGGAGGTCAAAAGAGGTTGCTGTCAACCTGTGGTCCCAGATATGTTATAACACCTTATGTGTTCAGTGGACTACCATTAGTGTGGTAATTCAAGGGAACTGGGTTTTTCTCAAACAGGATGAAGACACATTTTTTGGCATTGAGTTTAAGGCCATGGTTCTGACACCGGTCGTTGGTCTCATTGAGGCCTTTCTGTAGGATGTCGACAACACTTGGGGAGATAATAATAGCTCCCAACTTGCAATCATCTGCGAACTTTGTCAGCCAGAGTCCCTTTGTGTTGGCCTGGACTTCAGAGAAGTAGATAGCAAGCAAGAGAGGACCCAGGACCGAACCCTGTGGGACTCTACTCGTGACTGGTCAGCAGTCTGACTTGGAGTCAGCTACTTTCACACTGTGGGTTCTATTTGTGAGCCAGTTTGCAACCCACCTAGTGATATAGGGGTTGATGCCTAGCTTAGTAAGTTTTTCTATGATTCCTGAGTGGGAAATGGAATCAAAGGCTTAGGCCAGATCAAGGTAGGCTGTATGAACCGCCTTACCTTCATCTACTGCTCTGGTGACTGACTCAAAGAAGTCGACCAAGTTGATCAGGCATGATCTACCCTTCACAAAACCAAACTGTTTAGGATCCAGAGTTTGGAGATTCCCTATATCCTTGTTTATTAGGTCCATGATGATGCGTTCCATACGTTTGCATTTCAGACTCTTCAGGCTAATGGGGGGATAGTTCCCGGGGTCAGTAGTCACTCCTCCTTTGTGGAGAGGGATGACTGTAGCAGTGCACCATTTGATAGGGACAAAGCTTAAGGTGAGGCTGTGATTGAACAGGGCACACAGGTGAGGTGCCAGTTCACTCTGTAGTTCATATAGAATACAGCCAGGGATACTGTCAGGTTCCATAGAAGTGGCCTTGGACAGTGCTGTTTTAACCTGTGCAGCAGTAATACTGAGTGCCTGGCAATCTACTGGTATTGTGATTGGTTCTTGGGGGGGGGGGGGGTTAAAGTTAGCACTGAATCTGTCCGCCATTATATTTGCAATATTTGTTGGCTCAGTATAGGAGGTACCATTGTGCAGTAGCGCAGAGCAAATCTGGGTATTGCCGTGGAGATTCTTTACATAACTATAGAAGGCCTTGTGGTTGTCTTTACTATCTGCTGCATTTCTATTTTCATAGCTAGCTTTAGAGGATTTGATGAGGGATCTCAACCTTTTGTTGAGGCTGATAAGGGAGTTTTTCCAGTCTTGGGACTTCACCTTATTCCGCATCAGTTTCCTCCTTCTGTTGTAGAGTTTGTTTATGGCAGAGGACTACCAGATTGGCTTCCTTTTTTTTTTTCAGGAGACTGTCTTAGTTCTATTGGGTATGGCAAGATCCATGCATTTGTGTACGTGTTCATATAGTGCATTGGTGTATTGGGAGGGAGGGTGGCCTAATGGTTAAGGTGTTTGCCTTGCAAACACAAGGTGCAGGGTTTGAGTCTCACAAGGGATAATTGGCTAAGCTTAAAATGGCTCGCAAGGGCAGTTAGCTTAGTACTGATCTATGAACCTATGAACCTATCTGTATGATTTGGCAGTCATGCAACTATTTGCATGGGTGCCGTGAAGTTAGCCACCTCTGTTTTTAGGAGCCCAAAGTTAGCTTTGGAGAAGTTTTTATGGTGGTTTCCTTTGTTGGGTGGAGTGGGAGGGATGTGGATTTCCAAGGTGATTAGCTTGTGATTGGATCTAAGCAGGGAGGAGTTGACTATTGGTGTAGAGCAATAGTCGCCGATGTTAGTAATGACCAAGTCAAGGATGTTGCTACCTCTAGTGGGGGTAAGAACGAGCTAGTCCAGGGCATTGGAATTAATGAATTCCAGAAAGCGTTGGGCAAGTGTATTGGTACATGAGTAGTTTTCCCAGTTAATGGAGGGGTAATTGCAGTCGCCCAGTATGAGAGTGTTAGGTTGTACCCTAATATTCTCCAGGGTGCTTTGGAATGTGGAGTGTGAATCTTGGGACATGGTTGGGTCCTATAGCGGGCTACGACCTGAATTGCTGTCTTACCCAATGTTAGCTGCACCTGAAGTATCTCAGATGGGTTATGTTGGGCTACCAGTCTGGAGGTGTGCGAATCCTTTATGAATATGGAAACACCACTGCCTTTGGAGTTTTGGTCCAAGTTCTGGGGCTGAAAGGTGTGGAATGAGTTTTAGGATATACTTTTCTGAGGTGCAGGCCAAAACCAGTAGGCTATGGCTGACCAAGTTGGCAGATGACTGCAAGCTGGGCACTGTCATCATTTCCCCTAGTGATGTGGACATCCTCCAAGAGGGTCTCGCCCAAACAAATGACTGGTGCCAGAAACATGGCCTCAAGCTGATTACCAAAAAATGCATCATCATCCCCTTTTGGGAGAGTGACATCCCCACAAATGATCACATTAATACGTCCCCACAAATTATCACATTAATAACAAGGTTTTAAGCACGCAATCAGTTGTGAGGGATTTAGGCACCCAGGTTGATAGCAACCTGACTTTTGACCACCATGTTGCTTCCGTTGTACGGAAAGCTTTCTACATGGCCCACCTCATAAGTAAGGGTATCTCATCCAGAGACAAGGAGGTCATAACATCCCTGTATTCTTCCTTTATAAGGCCCATTATTGAGTACAACACCCCTTTCAGCATGTATCTCACAAAGCACATGCAGCAGCTGGAGAGACCACAGAAGTTCCTCACCAGGAGAATCCAGGGCATCAAACATCTACCATACACAGATAGGCTAAAAGCCCTGTTACTCAGTTTCATACAAACTCCTCAGAGGTGACTGCTGTCTGGCATATAAAGCAGTGTAATACCCCATCTTGATGGGACTGTTGCATATCTGCAAGCCACGCACCACACGTGTAATCTGCACGTGCAACCTCAACCTGGTCTATAACATCAATAGGATTGTTGGCTGGACAGATTTCTGTCCCAAAGACACCCCCATCTGTGGAATAGACCCCCTCTACATGTCAAGCAGAGTACCTCATTACCCTTTTTAAGCACAGCCTGGATAACTGGATGGGTAACAGAAAATACACCCCTGGGATTCTTCCTGTGTCCCTGCTGGACAGGGGCATCGGGTGCTGACTTGTCTAAGCATGGGCAAAACTCTTGGCTAGGCTTATAAGGACCTACATGTCAATAGCCTAGTAACCTCCTATGATCCTAAGCGCTATTGTCTGTTATTACTGACTAACTTTAATCCTCAGTCACTTACCAGGAAAAAAAAACATCAACAATTTTACAAGACAGAAGGTAAAAGTGTGAGGGAGTATCAGGGTCATTCTGCAAAACCAGAGATAGTGGAGAGAACTCTCACCAGGTAATGAGTTTGTCCTGCAACTCTTTCCAGACTAGCCATATATCTGATTGCCTGCCAGCTGCTGCTGCCTTAAGATAAACATTCGTTATTCACAAGCTAAAATTTCTGTGAATTGAATGACTTCCATGCACCTGGCCTGTCAATTTTAGAAACTTTAAAAGTCAGCCCCTCTGGCCAGTCATCTTTGAAAGTCATGACCTTCCTGCATGAGACACTGCTCTTCTTGGGGCACTTTTCTGTCCCAGTTAATAAAGAACCGAAAAAGCTCCCCTTGACTAGTAGCACCCAAGGCCACTGCCTTATTCTCCTGTACATTAGGCCAGATATAAACACAGTGTAAAAGCTTTGGTTCAGTTTATCAGTGCTTATCACAGCTGCTGCTTAAATTAAGTCCTCTACTTACTAGCATTTGACATTTTATAGTGTTTTGTAGTAGCCCAGGAATGGGCCACACTTACAGTATATCTCGAGGTATCATTTTACACATGGAAAGTAATGCTTAGCCATCTGTCTGCTTGCTGCCCTTCACTTGAGATCCACTCTGAACCATTCTACATCAAACAAATTAATTTACTTGCTTATTAATTTTTAAAGTTCTGCATGGAGACATGCGTGAAGGGGAGTAGGTGAAGGTTGTGCATCAGGGCTGGTAACTCGGCACGTAAAAATCAACTACCAATCATTAGCGGACCGGAGTTCCGCTGTGGCGACCCCTAACCGGGAAAAGTCGAAAGACAACAACAACATTAATTTTTTAAGTTTGTATTTCCACAAGCTTAAGAATACCAGTTTTTGTAGTGATCAGTAAGGTAAGATACAATGCACTATAGAGCTGCATCAAGATCACTGTAAATCATGTTAGTCGCATCATAGCAACTCAGACTTTGATTGTACTGAATACATGAAATCTTGGAAATTATGACACGTTACATGTGGCAACAGAGCAGAACTCATCTGCTTTCTTCTTCCAAATGTAACAGATGAATTACGCGTCATTAAGGAAATTGTGTGCCTTAGTGTAATGCCCTCCCTACGAAACCTCATGTAAGTAAACAGATAACCCTAACCCTAGCTCTCGCATTAAAACACATACCATAATGCTAAAGCCCTAACCCTAACTGTAAAACACTAACGCTAAAATGCTAACACTTTATAAAAGGCACTGACTACAACCTTCTACCTAAAATGTAACCCTAAGCCTAAATTAAATGTACAAATCCTAACCTGAAAACATTAACCTTTATCCAAAATCCCTAACCATAAACCTAAAACACTAACTCTCAATTAAAACACTAAGCTTAATAAAAAAAAAACAAACCCTAAACATAAAATATGTTATAATTTTGACTGCTTTAGATATAGCAGCTAGCATAGGGGAGGAGTTGTTAACCAGCCTCTTCCAGGCATATGGAGTTGTGATTCCCTCAGCCTCTGTTTGCCTACTGTGTAACTAAGCAACTTAATTAACCAGACAATGATCCTGAGCTGTGTCTGAAAAAGATCCATGTGAATCAGTGCTCTACCTGTTTAACAAAAATAAATACTTATTGCATGGTTAAAGTTACTTACTTTGTCTAGTTCTTCATTTGACACAGTCTCTCTTTTTAATTGACTCTAGTAGATGTCCTTCAAGGATGCATCTGCAGTCCTTACAAATGGGTTGTCCTGGCCTCAGGCAGCCCTTCGGTCGGCCGGATTCCAAAGTCTGGGTCTGGCCTCGGCTGATGCCGCACTTCACCCGACGTCATAGCTGCAGTTCAGCGGGTATAAAGGCATCAGCCGACGCCATTTTCCCCAGTCTTTCTTGCCACGTGGCGCCCGAAGCAGAAGCTGTTCGCAAGTGCCGGTCGGTCAGAACCAGAGATTACTACTACCGAAGACTTCTAAAAAGCTAAGTACCCCGTTGGGGACTCTTTCTTGCCTCAGCCGATGTCAGAAAAAGTGAATAACTGTTTAACTTGTGGGAAACAAATACCTCATAAAGATTTCCACTCTTACTGCCTACCTTGTTTAGGCCCAGACCACGACGTAGCAGCTTGTCTAGCCTGTGCTTCTTTTAACCGATGGACGCTTAGACGTCGGTCGGAATTTGCTGAGGAGTTTTTCGCCTCCGCTTTTGCTTACAATATGCCGTCGGAAACTCCGACTTCACAATTAACTAAAAAGCGCAAGGAAGAGGACCGACACTCGCGGTCCGTGGTTTCGGCCGAAACCACGGTTAAGTCAACTGCGAGTGTCTCAGTTTCGGCTGAAACCGAGTTCACGGTTCTTCCTTCGGCCGAAAGCTTGCCTCCTACCGAGGCCTCATCCAGCATGGCTGAATCTGCTACTGAAATCTCACCTGCTCTTGCAGGTTCACAGGATTTATCTGATACTATACCTTTAGATATATCTTCTCCTGCACGTGGAGCTGCTAGGCCCCCTGCCTCCATGTCAATTAAGGCTTTTGCCAGGGCTAAAGCAGCAAAATCCACCAAAACTGTGCCTGCTAAGACCCCCCTCTCACAGGCCTAGCTCTAGTTCTCAAATGCTTAGTCTAGCAGAGTATCTCATTTCTTTGATCCGGGGATCCCAACCTCACCCTGACAGGGCCTCTCACCCACCTCCAGAGAAGAGGCCTAGAGCAGAGCCCCCTGAGCCAGTTTCTTCAGATTTCTCCTCTGATGATTCAGATAATACAAACCCTCCAGAGGGCCCTTATTCTCCTTATGAGGACTCTGATGCAGAAGACTCCATTCCTTCTGCCTCTCCGCCTGAGGAATTTTCTTTTGGGGAAACCTTGCATGCTATGAGGGAACAATTTCAATGGCAGGGCCAGGATTTTTCAGACTCTAGGAAAAGGCTTAGGACCTTTTGCATTTGCCACAGCATAGGCCTTTAGCCATTCCTCCAGTACTCACTGTTGTGGATGATGCATTTAATGATGCTTGTACTGCTCCTGATTCTCTTCCTCCGGCCCCTGCTAAGCCCGACAGGTACTACAGGGTTCCGGATACACATTATCATTTGTATAAGGCTCCTTTTGCAGATCCTGAAACTATCTCCCAGGGACCCAAGGCTGTAGCAGCTACCTCTGCCAAAAACCCCCTCCCCTCTGAAAGGGAATCTAGGGCTTTAGAGAGATGGGGTAAAAAAGTTTACACTTCTGCTACTCTTTCGGCTAGGGCCTTAAACTGTCAATTCCACATGATTCAGTATCAGGAATTTATGTTAGATCAGTTATCTAAAAAACTGTCCTCGTCTGAACCATTAGACATAAAATCTGTTCAGGAAATGGTACATAACATTCAGCAGGTCAGTAATCATTCTTTAAAATGCGGCTATGATGCACTGGAGGCTTCCTTTAGATCAGCTATGACTGGTACAGTGATCAGAAGGCATGCATGGTTAAAAGAGCAGTCCTTACCAGACCATGTTAAATCAAAGCTCCTAGATGCTCCCATGGATAAGCTCAATTTGTTTGGCTCCCCTGCACAGCAGGTGCTGAAGAAGGTGGAAGAGAAAGCAAAATCTGTCCAGACAGTCAAGGATTTCTTACAGGTCCAGCCTCCAAGGTTTAGTAGGAACTGGCCTTCCAAGAATTGGTCCTTTCCAGACACCTCCAGAGCTCAGAGAGGCAGGAATAGGCGCCCAAGAGGCAGGGGTCAATCCAGAGGTGCCTACAGGGGACGCCAGTGGCAGCCTAACAACCAGCGAAGTACTGCCACAGATCCAGCCACCACCACTTCCACAGGACAATCACAGTGACTTGGCTCTGAGACCGCCTACCAGGGAACAACTAGAAGCACCCTTAGGTGGAAAACTAGCCTTATTTTCAGTAAACTGGCATCACATCACAGGAGACAAATGGATTTTACAGACAATAGATCAAGGTTACAGGTTTCACTTCCATACTCTACCAAGGAAGAGAGGAATGCCAAACCTACCTCCAAATCAGAAGACAAAAGCTCTAGAACAAATACACCACTTACTAAGGATGAGAGCTATAGAAAGGGTACCGTCTATGGAACAAGGGCAAGGATTTTACTCCAGACTTTTCCTGGTGCCAAGAAAAGAAAACCAATGGAGACCTATTCTCGACCTGTCCGCTCTAAACACATATCTCATTGTTCCAAAATTCAAAATGCTGACCCTACAGCAGCTTCTTCCCATGCTGGGCAAGGAGTCTTGGCTGGTAACTCTAGATCTCAAGGAGGCATACCTGCACGTCCCCATATGACCAAATTGCAGAAGATACCTCAGATTTCTTGCAGGATCAGAGCATTATCAATTCTCAGCATTGCCCTTTGGCTTATCTACTGTGCCCAGAGTATTCACGAAATGCCTGGCATCAGTAATTGCTCATTGCAGTCTTCAGGAATTCAAATTTACCCTTACCTGGACGACTGCCTGTTACAAGCGGACAACAAAATCAAATTAGAAAAAGATTTGAAAAAGGTCATTCATCTACTGCAAGCCCTGGGATACACAGTCAATATAAAAAAGTCAAGGCTGATACCATCCCAAAGGATAACTTTCTTGGGTGCAGAGCTGGACACATCAAATCAAATGGCATCCTCACAGCAGAAAAACAGAAGCACCTTCCTCTCTATTTCATGGCATTAGCAAAGCAGAACCAGCTAACAGCAAGGAAAGTCCTGCAAGCCCTGGGTTACATGGCATCCTGCATAATATTGATTCCACATGCCAGACTACATATGAGAAAGTTACAATGGTACCTAAGGAATTTATGGTCTCAGCACAAGCACAGCCTAGAAACTCAAATTCCAATAATTCCATGCCTGAAGCAAGAATTCCAATGGTGGGCTCAGGCCTGTCAATCGAACAAAGGGCTGCCCTTCCACAGCACTCAACCAAGCCAGATTATCACAACGGACGCCTCAGATCTCGGTTGGGGGACACACATGCTGGACAAGTGCATACAAGGCTTATGGACTCAAGACCAGCTGAACCTACACATAAATCAAAAGGAGATGCTGGCAGTAAAACTGGCAATTCAGACATTCAGACCATTTCTTCGACAGGGTCAATTGCTGATAAGGAAGGACAACACCACAGTTATGTGGTACATCAACAAACAGGGAGGCACACATTCATACCCTCTATGCCGGATGGCAATGGACCTCTGGAATGTGGCCCTGAGCTTCAACATTCAGTTACAAGCAATATTTGTACCAGGAAAAGAAAATATACTAGCAGACATCCTAAGCAGAACTACCACGGATGCCCACGAATGGATGTTACATCCAGACATCTTCAAATCCATTACAGAGAAATGGGGACTACCAGAAATAGACTTATTTGCATCCCCACACAACCACCAATTGAAAAAATTCTGCATGAGGGCATACCACCCACTTGCTTGGAAGGTGGACTCCCTATCTTTCAGTTGGAAAATCTGACAGCATATGCATTCCCACCTCTTCCTTTGATGCACAAGGTGCTATTGAAGATCAAAGAAGACCGTCCAAGGATCATCCTGATAGCTCCAGACTGGCCGAGGCAGCATTGGTACCCATTACTGAGGAGCATGTCTCGGGAACAGATATGGCCTCTGCCCCTAGTTCCCTTACTGTTAACACAGAACAACTTCAAAACCCTGCATCCAAACCTGAAAACACTGCAGCTGGCTGCCTGGAACATTGCATAAGGCAAAATAACCCAGATTTATCTCAAAGGGTTAAAGACATTATCTTGGAGGCTCGCAGACCCTCAACAAGAAAAACTTATTCAGCAAAATGGAAAAGATATCTCATTTGGAGTGCAACAAAAGGAGTAGATGCATCATTGGCAAACATAGCTAACATCCTGGAATATTTAGCAGAGCTTTTCCACAATGGTTTGTCTTACTCCTCCATTAAGATTCATGCATCAGCAATTTCAGCAGAATACAACATGGATCCTCCAGTCTTTTCTCAACCTCTACTCAGACAGTTTCTCAGAGGAATTAAAAATGTAAAACCACCAAGGAAACCACCATTGCCTACATGGGACTTGAACTTTGTGTTAGAAAAGTTAACACTCCCCCCTTTTGAACCAGCAGCAACAGCAGAATTACAGTACTTATCTTGGAAGACTGCATTCATACTTGCAATCACTTCAGCTAGAAGGGTTTCTGAATTACAGGCATTAATGGCAGTACAGCCCTTCCTTATCTTCCATCAGGATAGAGTGTCCATGAGAACTAATCCTACCTTTATGCCAAAAGTGGTCTCCAGAGTATCTTTAAACCAAGCAATACACCTACCAACATTCTTCCCCAATCCACAGAACAGGGGGGAAAGATTGCTGCATACCTTGGATGTACACAGACAATTGCGCTACTACCTGGACAGAACCAAGAACTATAGAAAAACTGACCAGCTTCTGGTAGCATATGCCACAGGAATGGAAGGAAAAGCAATTTCAAAACAAACAATCTCAAAATGGATAGGAAATTGCATTAGATTTTGTTACTCTTTTCATGGAAAGGCAACTCCAGAAAACATCAGACCTCATTCCACAAGGGCTACAGCCACTACTACAGCTTTCTTACGAGGAGTGGCTACCAAAGACATTTTAGAGGCTGCTACTTGGAGCTCCGTGCATACATTTGCCAAGCATTATAATCTGCCTTTATACTCCAGATCCCGAGCAGGTTTTGCCACTGCTGTTTTGCAAGGGATCTTAACTACACCATAAATGCTTAGTGCCTCCTTAGTGCCTCCTCCCCCAGTTTGGCTATGTTATTCTACCCATTTGTAAGGACTGCAGATGCATCCTTGAAGGACATAGTACAGTTTTGTACCTACCATAAATGTAGATGTCCGAGAGGTATGCATCTGCAGTCAGGATTACCCACCCTCCTTCCCCTCTGTGGTACTCCTAGGGTATTTGCCCATCTTGTAGCTAGCTGGGGGAATCTATTATGGTGTATTTGTTTGTATATATGTATATACATGTTTATTTCTATTTGCTCTCTATTGTTTGGAAACATTTGCATTTATCCAAATTTAGCCTTCCTAGAGGGCACCTGGCATCTGGGGCAAGAAACACTGAGGAAAATGGCATCGGCTGATGCCTTTATACCCGCTGAACTGCAGCTATGATGTCGGGTGAAGTGCGACATCAGCCGAGGCCAGACCCAGACTTTGGAATCCGGCCGACCGAAGGGCTGCCTGAGGCCAGGACAACCCATTTGTAAGGACTGCAGATGCATACCTCTCGGACATCTACATTTATGGTAGGTACAAAACTGTACTTTTCTTTATTTCTTTGGATGTTTGTATCTACTTCTTAAGTTAGGTTGCTGTATTTAAGATTCATGCCATAGCCGTTTGGTGGTTTGGAAATCCCTTTTGTAGTTCCTGGCACGACCTCCGTACACAATCCCAGGAGAAATTCGAGTGTCAGTATCCCCCAGAAAAAAAAGACGAATGGCATAAGGCCGAACTCCTTTCATCGGAAACCATTGCCAGAGCAATTTTTAATTTTATGCTAGGGATGATTCAATTTTTAGGGAGATTTATCCCTTTTGCGAGTTGGTTTCACTTATGAAGTTGGTATTTATAATAGTTTTTCATCCTCCTGGTTTTAGGGCTTTTTTTTTGTTCTTTTGAAGCGTCAACTTTCAGGAAGTCCGCATTTCATAGTAGAACCCTACTGTCCCATTGTTGATATCACCAGTCCTCCAGTATTTACTTGATACTTTATTCATCATTTCTTCTTTGTTCAAATATGGCTGCTTAATTCTGTTTTGCACCACATTTCATTGCTCTCTAGCTGTTGTAGTATATGAAGCATTGTGTAGCAGCATACACTGTAAGATCACTGCATCTCAGAGAAAGGGGATGCATTTTTGTTTTCTTTGACACTGAAAGTTCATGCTCTAAGATGCAGTAACCTCAGACTGAGAACAGAAAAGTAAGGGGGATGATTGCGAAGAAGCCCCCCCCCCCCACATATGAGCTAGTTCTGCTGCAGAAACACTTGTCTATGTTAGTAGATTTTTGTTTCTGCAAAGAACTTGTTTTTTTCAGTAGTTTAGATGTTTGTGTTTTTAAGGGAATATTTTCGTGCTGTGACTTCTGCGGTGGTTCAGCGGTAGCATTGTTGCCTCACAGCAAGAGGTTCTCCCGTTCGATTCTCGGCTGGAGTGCAGGGAGTGCCTTCTCTTTGGAGTCTGCATGTCCCCCCCGTGGTTGGGTGGGCATTCAAAAGACATGCGTAAATGGGCGTGCCTTCATTGAAGGTTGGACGTCGAGCTGGCACCTCGGCGTTCGTGAAAATCTGCTGCCAATCATTAGCGGACCGGAGTTCTGCTGTGGCGACCCCTAACCGGGAAAAGCCGAAAGACAACAACAACAACTGGTCAAGCAGGATTGTTTCAACAAGGCTTTAAGATTTGTGTTGTCTCCTGATATAATACCAGCCTTGACACATTTTATAATTTTATTTACAGGCATTACAGTGCAGATGTAAAAAACTTTGAGTGAGTACTGATTTGTTGATAGTTGACTTTGAATAATAATAAATTCTAAAGGGTTAGTGGTTATATTAGATAGGGACAGAAGCTTTATTGAAAGTCAGTTGAGTTGTGCAGGTGTATTGTCTGTAGGACAAATAAGATTTAATTAGGAATGAAAATGATGGCTTAACATATAACAAACATTTGTTGTTATTTAGGTTAGGAAGTTTTGTATCACGCAACCTGTGTAACTATTTTTGTTTTTTTATCAGAGGTTTACTATGTATTTTAAATTTTCATTAGATTTCAATGGAGTTGAGATAACCATGTGATTTTACTATTTTATTATTTAAATGAATATATGGTTACTATGTATCAAGTTTTGATGATATAAAAGACAAAAGCACTTACCTTGTATATCTGTTGAATGATTGATAAGGGTGTCGTTTTTACAGTTTCTGGTTGTGGTGGATCTGTATATTTTTGGTTAAAGTGTTTTTGATTTTATTGCTTTCCACTGTTTGGTGTAATTTATTTATTTGTGGTTCTTTGGTTTTTATGAACTTTTACTGGAGATCTCACTCTAGGATTCATCCAGACTGGAAAATCTTATGGACAGTACTAATATGACCGCAGTGGCTGACAATTTCAGTATACTATTCTAGTGGTTAATTCAGAGCAGTTGTTTTGCTGAATATACCATCCTCATTACAGATGCCTAATCTGAGGTTTCTACAACTTTGTTGGTAACAAAGCCTACAGCAACTTGAAATGCTTATGAGAGGAGTTTTAGAAACCTGACATCGGTCAACCATTGGTTAGACAACTCTTTTAACATGGACAAAGGTAATAAGCCTCAGGTTCCAACAGGTGATTCACTAGCTGAACAGATGGACAATTTAGACAAAAAGCTTTATAAATACAAGTCTTTGAAACTTGACAGTTATTTTTTAGAGGAAAGTTTTAAATGGCAATGTGCACAGAAAGGTTTAAGGTTGTGAAAATGTATTAATGGACTGGAGGAAAATTCCATTTTACTTGTTGAATTAATTGATCTGTTTGATCGTACTGGTCTTCAATTGTTGCAGTTGTTAATTATGGACAATTGCAGATGTACGAACATGTTCAGATGTGATTACAACAGTTACCAAATCCATCACACAGGATTTGATGTTTCCAGTTCATCAAAACAAATATGAGATTTTTCTCTATAGTGGCAAAATGTTGAACCCCATTAAAAGCAGGAAGTCAAAAAAGCTTTCTAGAGATGATTACAACTGCACATACAAGAAAATGTATCCAATTCTTTCTACATACAAATGGGATATCGAACTGCATGGAGAATACCAGTCAGGAGGCGGACTGTGATATACCGGAGAGTACATTGGATGTTGCCATTGAGGTAGCCTTTAGGCTATGCATGTTGAGCAGAAAGGATAGTCAGGAGGAATTATGTAATGGAGAACAACAATTTTGTGAATCACCAATGGTAGTACTACAGTGGTCAGAAAAAGAATGTGAAGAACTCCAACATGTATGATGGAAAAACTAATTGGAGTATTTCATTTTCTCACTGACCCAAGTACTGTCAAAGTTATATTGTATGAGAAATTGAAGATTTGTAATTTCAGTCAAATGGAAATTACACAATATCCTCTTTTTGAAATGTTTTGATTTTATCCCCTCTGGTAAAGCAGATATAGCAGCTTACCCTGTTTGATGTAAACTTGCTCACTAGAAATTTGAACTTGAGTGTTATGTTCCAGGATGAAGGATTATGTCAATCAAGACCTTCAACGAAGAAGTACGTTCAACCCCCTCTCCCTACACTCCTCTATTTCACTTTTTGAAAAGTTATGTGAACAAGAAATGAGGGCAAATTCAATACATGATTAAAAAACATCAGTTTTATAATTTAGACAGGGATGGAAGGTCCTTATTAAATGACTTGATCAGTAACAGAACATTGAGGTTCATGAAACTGGACAAAGGAGGTGGGCTAGTTATGATGGACACAAATGATTATATGGGTAGAATGTAGAATATATTAGCCAATGAAGCCACTTATATTGATTGCTTACTGTATTACAGACATGTTTCTGTATGATTCATTAATGTTTTTATTTCACTGGCTGTATACAGATAACTTAAGGCAGAACATCCTATTATTCCAACAATATTTAAGATTCCAAAAATACATTCTAGAAATTATATTTCCCCCTTATGTCCTATTGTATCTGCCCAAGGCTCAAATACTGAACCTTTTGCAAAATACATTATACTAGAATTAAACATTTTAATGATCAGAGTGATCATATCTTGAGCTACTCTTGGTCCCTTTTAAACAATGTTAGAGGTGTAGATATTAACAATGAATGTTTTTTGTCATATTAGAATTCAAAAAATGTTTTTTTAATAATTCCGCAAAAGACGATCTTGGAATGGTTTGTCGAAGTGTTAGCACAGTGTAATTATATTAGTAATGTGGAGCACATCCTCATTGTGCTTTTAATGGAATTTGTATTGACAGAATTATGTATTTTTGAAAGGGAGTATTTCAAACAAGTCATTATGTGGTGATGGAAGTGACATGCACCCCCCATCTTTACTAATTGTGTGATATAGAGGTAGAAGAAAACTTTCATTTTTAACCACAGTTTTTATGAATACTGTAAAGCATACTAGCGCTGCCTTTGTGATGTGTTCATCATTTAGACAGGTAGCGATGAGCAGTGTATGGAGTTTGTTTCTTACAAACCTGCTGTAATATAAGTGGTTTCACAGAGGTTTTTAGATTCTGTTACCACATACACTTCATAGTGTAAATTTTTAAATGTAAGCCTTACTAAAGATTTTTTTCAAAGGTATTTCATGTAATATTTATAGAAAAGATAGTTACAGCTATTCATTTTTGTTTTTTTTACGAGTTGCCACCCTTTTTATCATTAAAAAGGTTTAGTGGAGTCAGATGACTATGATGTCTGCAATGGATTTAGACTCTGAAGTATTTATTGAAGAAATCAATAGGCTTAAAAATATCCACCAATGGGGAATCCATCTGGTCAACCCAGTCTTATAAAACCACCAATAAGGTTTGCCACGTCAAACAGGTTTATTGAGCACAGCCTACAACACCCATGCGGAAACAGTGAAGTAAAAAAAAAAAACAGTTGAGCACAATATCAGATTCATGCGCTTTCATCCCTACTCAGATCGGGACCAGTGTCATTCTGTTCTAATTTTCAGTTTGCAGAATGTTAAATGAGCATGTGGTTACAATTTGTCAGGTTCATGATGTCCCATGTTACAGATGAGAACTTAACCTGTGTTTCTGTTAAATAATTGATTAAAATATTGTTTTTAAAATTTCTGGGTGGTGTGGATCCTACACCATTTGGCATTTTTTTGGTTTAAGTCGTAGCTAGTAAGGTAAGCTATACTACAATACAGATCTGCATCAGGATCACTATAAATTGTACTTACATCATAGCAACTCAGGCTTCCTCAAGTTTATTAAATACATGATATCTTGGAAATTATGGCAATGAGTTATTTGTTGCAACAAAGCACAACTCATCTACTTTCTTGTGTTACATCTGATTAAGGAAATCCTGTGTCTTTTTATAGTGCTCATCCTATGAAACCTAATATAAATAAATGGGTGACCTTAATCCTAGCTCTCACCTTGAAACACATACCCTTATGCTAAAACTCTGTCCCTAATTGTAAAACACTAACCTTAACCCTAAAATCCTACCTTTGTACATAAAGCAGTAACCCTAACCCTCTACCTAAAATGCTAACCTTTAACCTAAACTAAATATTGTAACCCTAACCTGAAATCATTAACTTCAAAAAACCTTAACCCTAAACTAAAACGCTAGTGTTTTTTTAAAAAAAAGAACAGCAGCAAAAAAAATAAATAAATAAAATAACCCTAAACATAAAATGTGTTATACTTAAGCAATAACCCACAACTGGGTGTCGGTATATGAGGATTTACCCACAACTGGTGTGGGGCGAAGCTCAGTGCTTCAGTGAATGCTGATTTCCTGATAGTTGACTGTGAATAATAACAGTGAATACTACTGTGTTAGTGACTGGATTAAATGGGGAGAGAAGTCTTCTTGGAAGGCAGCTGTGTTATGTATGTCTGGACTTCCATTTTAAGTTTGTTTGTAAGGATGCAGTGTCTGTGATGAGGAGTAAACTTTGACTAGTTTAAGGCAGCCAGAAGATGATTTCAGACAAGTAAAAAATCTTACTGAAGTATGTCAGTAAACAGATATGCACTCCAACTAAGAATAACTTTATAGAGCAACCTAGAAGTGACGGTCACAAAATATCCCCTGAGACACATTTACACTTGGACAAGCTGATCAACAGATAACCTTCTTGTGCCATTCATTTGAACTCGGCCCTGACTGATTCTGTTTCAGATATGCAGCTTCACTCACTAGCTAAAAAAAAATCTAAAATTCTGTTCCACTTATGGTGTTCTGTTTTTAATCATCCTTACAATTTTTTTCTTGATGTCCTTGGTTGTTTATTTCCTAATCTTGTGTTAGATGACTTTATTTAAAGTTTTGCCATAGCTGTTGAGTTACAATGCATAGGATGAATGGAGGTTTGGGATTCTCTGTTTCTCTTAGCATATTGTTTGTGTCCCCATTAAGATAGCACCTGTGGCCCATTTTTATATGCATTCGAGGGATACCTGTGATTGTAACCACCTAAATTAAAAAAAAAAGTTTAAAGCTGTCCCTTGGAAGTGATTTACTGATTTTGGATGCTAATATGGAGGCTAAATCAGCAGGTGATGAGAGCTGTTGTTGGATGGCATCAAGTTTTGCAAGTCTGTACTTCCACTTCAGGCTATGGTTGCATTAAATGTAAATTCTTAGCTGCTTGGTTAATGTTTTTCTTTCCTCAGCCACAGTACCTTTTGTCTGGAAACATGTACCCCTTTAAGACTCCTGCCTTAAATTACCAGATGTCTTCAGGTCATTCTGTGTTTGTCTTTCTGCTGCCAAACTGTTTGCCTGTGTGTAGTCAGATTATGGAATATGCCAGTTACTACAGAACCCTTTGGCAAGTGCAGTATAGTTCTTTACCGGAAAAGTCTGACTTGGAACAAAGCCAATTTTCAGCGGAGGCTCGGGGAGAAATGCTCTAGACATATGTCTTTGTAACTCTTCTAATTGCCTTATTGTTAGACACAGACACAGGAATGTGGTGGGTGAAGGACTCTCTACTTCAGCTTTCATTGTTAATTTCAAAATAGTTGATGTGGTAAACCACTCACATTTGTTAACACATCTAAAGGTTTTATTTTATTTGTTTATTATTTTTAGAATCTTTAGCCTCGTTTAAAAAATTTTCCTGGTGGACTGGCCGAAATCATCCTTTGCTGCACTTTTTCTCATCCTACACTCCTCTTATCTGGTGCAGTCAAGGTTCTGTACTGGGTGCCTTACTGTTTTTCTTATATGCAAATGATCTGCCTGCCCCCCCCCCCCCCACCCTCACTTCACATTGTATGCCGATGACTTGGTGCAATTGAGATCTGTTAACTGAAAATTTCCTTCACACCTCTCAACTGTCCCTATTTTGGAGGAGCATTCCTATTTTAGGCCTGATTTCGAACATACATATATTTTAGGACGTATGTCCCTATTTTATGCTTGATTTACCCTTACACACAAGTTTGTGAATCCCTCCCTGCACGTTATTTTTGAAGTTGTCAAGTACAAAGAAAACCACAGTACATGATCAACATACAAGTGGCAACAGTATTTTAAAGAAATAGGACATGTAGAGCTTCCTGTTTCTGCTGCAAAAATAAATTACATTGCGTGGTAGAATTTTGCAGAACAGTTCATTAAAGTCTACAGATTCTGCACTCTGTCTTTGATAATGTGCTTATATTGTTCCATCATTTTTGTCACTTTCTTGTTTTTTAAACATTTCGGAGTAGCATCCCACAGTCCTATTGGAAATGGGAAGACTTATGTGGTATTTGCTATTCAAATTTTATGCAAATTAGATGCCCAGACTTTTAGCAGGATGTTCCTATTTATCAAGGGCCGTTTGTTTCTATTTTCAGTGACTGCAGGTTGAGAGGTATGCATGTCTTACAATCTGATTTCATGCAATTCTGGCACTGGAGTTTGTACATAAACCTTGCAATGTCATTACCAATAAAATACACACCGTGCTGTTTGCCACTTTTCAGTTTCTTCTCTTTTCTCTCCTTAAATGATCCTCCCAACATTCTAGTAATTAATCTTACACTTTAAACATTGACACACCACACTGATTTAATTTCTACTTTCTGTTCTGTTCAAAAGCAACTCAGCCTAGCATATAGAGTTTCTGAACTGCACACTTCTGAACCTGTAAAAATGTTCTTACTGTATATCCACATTCGATTATGCTTTTCCTGTTCTTATTTACTTACTGTATTTATTTGCTGGTTTATTTATTAACAGGCATAGAGCACTTATATAAATGGATAGTACAGTGAGTAAAGATAAAGGTTTGAAACTGATAGCATTTACAACCGTGATCAGCAGCACAAGGAAGAGATCTAATACTATAAAAATATGGAGTTCAAAGCTGACAATATTACAGTATCAAGTTGAAGTATGTAAAGAAAGTGGATAATATAGTTCTTACAAGAGAAAAATATTGAAAAGTCTGTCTATCCAAAAGAAATTGATTGAACGTAAAAAAAAAGGAGAAAAGAAAAAACATTGTTTTTTGCAGGGGCACCCCCCCCCCCCCCCACACACACACACACTCCACACCCCCTGCTAATTATATATATCAACTCTGAGGCTGCACTAAAGTGGAGAAAGAGCAAATTCCTGGATCCCCATTGTTCCAGGATCTCGAACAGAAACAATCTTGGCATGTTCAATCAGGTAATTTTCGATCAGCTGGACCAGCTTTTATTCAGGTTCGAAAACTTGTCTGTAACCCATACACACACACACACACACTGTAGGGTGCACCTAAGGAGGATAACCAAGTGCACGGATCCAATGAACACCACTCCATGAAATCCAGCACTCAAACATAAACACGCATTGGTGAAAATAAAAAATTTTTATTAAAGTTTGAGGGCTTGTTTTCATGGAATGGTGTTTGGTTTGTGTGTGTGTGTGTGTGTGTGTGTGTGTGTGTGTGTGTGTGTGTGTGTATATATATATATATATATATATATATATATATATATATGTGCATATAACTGTATATAAAATGCCAACATTAGGTGTAAAAATGGTAGAAATGAAAATAGAGTACATTTCCATCTTAGGGGAAAAGGGGTGGTATATGAGCAGTACGGTATGTTGAGGTGTTGACTTAATACCAGTTTGGTCCCTTTTGAGCACTACCTAAAGTAAGTAATATAATGACCTGGAATAATGTCTAACTGTGAAGTGACACCTAGGGTGATGAATTTTTAATAAAATACTAGAGTGTAGCAGTTAAGTTTTACGTAAAGGTCTTGTTTGAGCTGCTGTTTTTATTGTGGGAGGTAGGGATTTTGGTCTTTATTACGATGTTGAAATGCCGTAACATAGAACACCTAACCATAGGCTCAGTGAAATCCACTTCTGCGATTCACTGAATACATAAAGGGCAAAGATGTAGTTGGAAAACTACACAATTATGCCCTTTTCTCCACTGTAGTGCGATCTCGGAGTTAGTATATTTAGTTAGGGGGGTGGTGCCCCCCTCCACATGGGTGGGTTTGGTTTATGTAAATTTAGTTCCCTTGGGTTGCAGGGCAAGTATTTGTTTGCCCTTTAAGTATTCAGTGAATCGCGGAAGTGCGTTTCGCTGAATACTTGCCAATGTTTAGGTGTTCAATGTTACGGCATTTCGACGTTCTAATATAGACTCAGGGATTAACATAGTTTTGGGCAAGGACAGAGGAATTGTAGTCAAGGAAGACAGTTTATTTTGTTTGGTTTGAATTGATGAGAGTTGAGGTGTTAGGAATGAAAGTTATAATTGGATTGTCTTATTTGAGATAACTCATGAAATTGTTCAATGTCCTGTTTTTCTTTGTAGAGGAGGAAGACAGTAAATACATCTACATTATACAATTTTGCTTTTGATAAAAAGTGACAGTGATGTTTTTTCTTTGTGAGAGAGAGAGAGAGTTATGAATCTACAAATTTTGTCAGCTGTGCCTTCCAGAGTTTTAAAGTTTTTGAGAGGGTACTGCTTTAAGTGGGATGCCATATTTGCATTCAGCTGAAAGTGTATCTTTGGTTATAGCCAATAGATTTTAATGCTTGTAAGTGGGATATATTTCAGGAATCAAATGTGCAGTTTGTTAATTCTTGGTTTGGATACTATGGTGTGTTGCTGGAAGTTTAATCTTTTATTAAAAAGATTCTTAGTTAATGTAAAGTAGAGACAGTTTCAGTGGGACTAAAAAATTTGGAGAGTTTTTGCAGTCTTTCAAATAGCACGGGCTTAGTTTTTTTTGGTGAACTGATTAGGATTAGTCGGCTTTCTGTTAGCTATGAATTTAGATTATCAGGGTTGATTTCTAATTGAGTTTTTATTGTGTATGGACAGGAGTCAGTTTGTATATGGCCGTGTTGCCTAAGTATCAAAATATTGACTAGGAGGGAACATAAAACCGAAGTTTATTGATAGAATATAAAGCAAAAAGTGTAGAGGGATACTAATGATCTTTGGGCACCCCTTGTGTGTTGAGTGTAGAATTAGAAAGAGAGGAGCCTGTCTTAACTTGTAGTTTCCTGTCAATTACTTTTGCTTCATATTCTGTACACACAGGCTTCTGCATTGTACATAAGAGTTGTTGCTTTAATTCTGTCCAGTCCATTTTAGCACCATTGTCACTCTTTTCAGAGCCAAGTTCTTTGTCCCCTTTGTTTTATTCCTTCTTTAATCTTTTATATGTCATACTGCAGTCTCTCCTCATTTAAAAGCTTGCTGCACACACACCTAACTTCACAATGGAAGTGTTCCTATTCCCACCCTACCTAATCCTTCTAATACCACTTCCTACTCTCCTAGAACTAAATACTCCATCACTACCTCTTACAATTCCACAGCTCTATTGAACTGTTTGACCAACTACTTAACAGTTACCCTAAAAGTGTTTTTTTTATTGCTGTCTTACCAGCTATACTGTTGCATTCTATCATTGTTAACCTTTTCTTATTATATTTACTTTGTATTCCTATGAGATAATCTGTAAATTAAATGTGCGATGTGTACTATGTATTGGTATTTTTCTGGAGCTTTTCTCCCCAGGACTCCATTGAAAACAGGCTCCTTGTGGCCCAATTGGACTATCCTGGCAAACAAACTGGAAATAAATAAATACATTCTGCTCCTCTTACTTCCACATAAACATCAGCAGTCTCCTTTTAATCACAGCCTTCACAGTCTAATAATTACCCCTGGCTATGTCTACATTCCTGATTACTCTGAACATGCCACAGAAAAATGTCTTGACAGCCTCTGTCTTAGCTTTATGAGATTCATTTTGCCCATATTTAAGAAAGCTTACAGACATAAAGCTCTTGAAAGCTAAACTTTCAAAAATATCAATTCACTCATGGTTAAAGCACCTGCTTTAAGAATACTGATTGAAATTCACATCCTGACATTAAGCGTTGCCCATAATAATAAATGCCTCATTGGTATCTAATATCTGCCAGTTGTCTGCGGGTATGAAAGTTTTAAAACAAGTTGAAAACTGATGTACATTTGCTGCTGCAGAAAAAATACGGATAGAGCATCAGGATGGGAAAATATAGTGTGGTACATGGTCATAAAATGTGCACCTTTGAAACTGTGCAGTGATAGAGTAGTCCCCTTTATAATTACATTTTGTTGTAAGTACGTGCTTTGTCAAGTTGTTGATAAATGTAATGGCTAGTCACAGTCTGTGGTATTTTTTTGTATAATCTGCAGGCGCATTTTTCAATACAGAATAATCAGTCATGTTAGCAAAAGCACACGCCACACTAAAATGGACCTGCAGTTTGATAATGTTATCTTCAAGAGACCCCCCTGTTCAAGTTTCTGTCATCAAGTTTTAATAGCTGTAGTTCATTCTTGCCCTTGTGCTAAATCCCCTACCTTCAGTATAAGCCTCTTAAGAAGCACTGAATCAAAGCCCATACTGAATCCTTGCACAACATGGTGACTGCCTGCCTTATCTACTTGTGGAAAATTAGTTTGACATTGCCTGCCCTGTTGCGTTCATGTTGATTCTTATCCACAGCTCTGCTTCCTTATTGGAATTTATCTATACCACTGACTTTAGCAACTTGTTCTGTATTGATTAAAAGCTGCTATGTGGCTTCTTAAGCTTATATTTCCCCTAACTTTGTTCTCATTTTCTTCTTTGCCAACATTTTACTGAGTACAGCGTTAACTGAGAAATTACATTTTTTTTTATTTGGGACAGGTAGGGAGATTGTTGTTTACTCGCATGTGCCATTTACAAATGCATGTGTTTCTTTAATGAAATGAAGCTACCATTCTGATCTTTACAAACAATGCAGGAAATATTAATCTATAAAAAAATCTATAAGAATATCAAAGTCAGTCAGCACTTGGGTACATTGCTGTAACGGAAATGAGTAACTCATATTAAGCAATGCCTGTATGCCATAAACACACTTTAAAGCTAGCTAATGTCAGGCTGGAGATGTACAGTGCTGTACAGCATGAAAACAAAAATCAGTAGGAAAAGATGAGAAACAGAATGGTAAAGAATTGTAACAAAACATGGCTAAACTGGCACTGATGGTCACAATGCAAAGATGAAGACCGAAGCCACAGTTAATAAGGCAAATGATAATGCAACTTTGAAAAATCCTTGGTAAAATATATTGCAGACTGCAGAATACTATTGATTTTCCTAAGAAACATGCATCCCTATATAAAGGCCTTAGAACAGAGTAATGATAGACCTGGATTTGCAGTGCTTAATGAATAAAACTGCAGCAAAGACAGGCAGTGCATTTTCGCTGCAGCTGTATTTTAGTTATGTTTCAAGGCGGATTCATAGATAGTGGCCAGGTTAGAGGAGAAGAATGATCACTAGAGGTAGCTCTGCGTAGCATTATTACTAAGCACAGCTAACCACAATCCAGCAGCTGATGTCTCAGATAGTGCTCATTTTGAATTACTTTTATGATGTGTAACAGGCTGTGTTTTCAAAATGGCTTGTTAATGCAGTGGCCAAGAGAATGGTACTAGGAAAAGCAGGCATACAGTATCTTTCAACTTTCTTCCTAGGTCTAAAGGCAGTAGAATAGATGTAGCTTTAACTTTTTATTGGAAATGTACGTTTTGTTTTCTTTTCTCCAGACGTAATTAAAATATTAAAAACCTTACATTCATATGGAAATAAATAATGGATTTAGAAGGTCAGTATTAGGGCTTGGTAAATGCTAGTGTGGAGCTTTAAAGCTGATGCTAAACTATTGTTTGTAATTCAGAAAGGGGGCTCTAACAGAAGTTTTCACAACTGCTGACACAGAGGTGTGTAAGTTAACACAGCCTTCCATCAATCTGCATGCCATTGCCACCAGCAACCTGACATTTTGATGACATCATTCTGAGGGACTGTGCACCTAAGCAATTGGTGCACGGGGTATGCAAAGTTCATATGTAAGAAATGCATTGAATGAGAGTGTGTGTATGTGTGTGTGTGTGTGTGTGTGTGTGTGTGTGTGTGTGTGTGTGTGTGTGTAGTATCATGTGGCCACTGTTGTGAAATTAATCTTGTAAATCACTTTGCTTGGCCAGTTAGACTGGTTACAGCAAATAGTTTATTCTGAACCGCAGACTGTTTACTTTGAACCATGTTTTATGTTATCAAATTCAGCCATATCTAACATTGAGGATTCTCCATGGTGGATCCTTGGTTTGCTGCTTGCTGTTCACTAATCAGAAATTGGAATATCGTTCAACAAAATCCCTTGTCCAGGGACATCTGCTTGCCAGTATAATAAATGTTGTGACTTAACATGCTCATTACAAGTATGTACAGCCAAAAAACATACCAGTTTTTTTCTGCTGTTTGCACAGTTTACATCTTGAACCTTCCTATCATTGATAAAAGTCCTGAGTCTGAATACATAAGCATCACAGTAAATGTGTATATGGTCATCAGGTTGCAAGCCACCACCCTCTCTGACATTGCCTGTACTATCAAGGAGCAGAGCATGACCTAGAAAGCTGTCACAAATGCTATCAGATATAAACTACTAGAGCACTTTGCAAAAAAGGGTCACAGTAAGTCTCTCCACTTCTGTTGCTCTGCTTGAGGGTTGCTCTTAATGCTTCATACAAGCAGTCATAGGCTTGTTCAAGGCCAGAAACTCCTCAAGATGAGTCCATTATTTAGGTTCACACGTCCAAGTCCCTTCATTTAGTGAATTTGTTATCATAATAATTAATCAGAATGTGCTATGTAGCACTGATGTTACCCTAGGAAAAGTCAACAGTAATGTTGATTTTCATACTAAATAATAAAAAAATAAATGTACATCCTGATTTTCTTAAATATGCTCATTCAGAAATCCCATAGCCTTGAAGATTAGGGAAAACTTCCTAAACTCAAAGTTCTGCTGTCTTGCTGAGGATTTTAGCTGCTATTCAATAAGCAAGTGACCCAGGATTCAAATAAACCCGGTAAATCAACCCCATTCTTATTAAAGATGCATTGATAAAGCACCTGTAAACTAGGAGTACATTTTTGGCTAGAAAGGGTTCACACTTTGGCTGGTTATTAGACTTCGTCAATGATCTCAGACTGAGGAGAGGCACTTCCTCAGTGTCTGCCTTGCTGGGTTCATCCTGCAGTTTTCTTGCCTTGTTACATGCAGATAATTGACACAAATATGTGCATAACCAATCTGATTTCAAGAATCATACAATCATGTCACTTATTTATAAACTGGAGGGTGCATGGGCGAAAGGACTATGTTTCCAGAATCAACCCCCAGGCTCTTGTAAGACAGCAGGCCTTGAAGAGGAAACAGGCACCTCACCGGATCTATATAAATTCCGTGGAAAATCCATTTTGGCGAAAACCAAAAGAGTGCCTCTCCTCAGTCTGAGATTAATTGAACCGCGAATAGACCGAACTCACTAAACCACGAAATTTAAAACATCGAATGGTCATATTCGGCCAACCCCACCACCCACTACATACTACCTACCCAAACAAAATAAATAAACCACATACATACACTAACCAAACCCTACTCCTAACCCTAAAGCACCAAAACCCAACTTCTAACCCTACACTAAACCCCACATACACAACTATCTATTCACTATCCTTAACCCCTCCCTAACCCCAAGGTCCGTAACTGCCGCACACTTCCCCTACAGAGATGTACCCTAACAAAATAAATAATACACATAAATACATTTAACAAAACCCTACTAATAACACTACACTAAATATTACGTACATTACCTATCTATACAGTTATCTTAACCCGCACCCTTCCCTAAGGTCCATAACTATCGCACACTTACCTTATGGAGCTGTACCGCAGATGGGGCAACCAAAACACTTCGACATTTCGGATTTCACTGTTTTGGACATTCAGCGTTTACGTAGTTCGCGCAATATGTGTCGATCATTTTGTATTCATGGAAACGGTGTTTTGATAGTCTGATAGGGACCCACCTCACCTATGTGGGGAGTCTTTGTGCCCTAAAACATTGCTTCCACTTCTCTTCCAGATCTGGCCAACCTCAAAAGAAAAAGAAGCTCTTGACATCCAAGGAAGGGCCTTAAGCACCACATAGTCTTGTCCCTCACAACACCAAGGAAGTAACTCAACATGATGACCTCCTAACTGCAGTCCTAACTCTAGTATGGGACTTCCTAGTTGTCTGTGTTTGCCCTGATTTGGACAGTTATCACAAGGGAGCACTGTTTTCTAAATATGACCTATTTTGCTTACATGCTGGTGCTCACTGGTCCTCCCATTGTAAAGACCTTCATTGGTAAACCCGTGTATTTTAGTGGAGCTGTTGGGACATGCCCAGCTGCTCGGATTAGCTGTAGAGTTTGTGCTGGTGTTGGAGAAGAGTGGGAGTTTATTTCTGCCTCTTCTTAGTCTTGAAGGGGATGATCAGCTTCTGTCCAGTCTTGGACATCAGTGACTTCAACCTATGTATCCAGTGCATATAGTTTTAGATGGTCAGCCTTCGGGTGGGGTATGCCCTTGCTCCTGTTGTGTGCCTGAGGGTGTTGCTAGACACAAATTACCCTTTTTGGCATGTCAGCGTTTGAGTTTGCAGATTAACTTCATGATAGTGTTCTCAGGAGGCATTCTTTCCAGCATGAAGTATTACTGTTTGAGACCATTTGGGCCTTCCTCATTGTCCTATATTCTTTACCATTGTGTTGGTTACAATGATCTACACCTTGCCAGAGAAACCTGGAGGACTGGCTCTTTGTTTCCAACCCAGAGACGTCTCAGAGGCATTCCACCTTTTAGCACTCCCCTCCCATTTTTACAGTCTCTCAGGGTGAGCATAAATTGGAACAATTCCTCTCTGTCTGTGGCTCAGAAGAAGTCCTTCACTGTGGATGGGGAGGGAGTTCACCTAGGCGTATCTGCACATTACAAGGAGTGCAGCCACTGTCCAGAGGAGGAGGAGCTCCCCATCAGTCATTTAAGCAAACATAGGTTCATAGATTAGTACTAGTCTAGCTGCCCTTGTGAGCCATTTTCATCCTAGCCAATTACCCCATATGAGAATCAAACCCTGCACCTTGTGTTTGTAAGGTAAACACCTTAACCATTATGCCAACCTCCCACCTGTGGATTTGGAGAAGGAATTGCTTCCTGATTTGGTTAGACAACCACTTCATCATATGATATTTAAACAAGGAAGGCTGTATTCCATAGACAGGGAAGTGGTACTTGTGTGGGATTTAGCTGTAGATAGGGATCACTCTTTCAGAATGTTGAATACTGGAGGAAATGAAAAAGGTGAGCAAATCCTGTCGTGGAGATGGTGATTCTGAGGTCATTTATGGTCAGGGTTTCCATGGGAAGTTTGCCTATCTGCTGTTTGTAAGAATGTCATCATTTGCTCTATTCTGTTTGGTTGAATTCAGCTAAGCAAAAGAAAAGTGGGGAGAATGCTTTTACCATTCCAATGGTATGAAAGGTCCATTTATGCATTTGTGCCATTCCCACTGATTCCAAAATTAGTCTCACCTCACCCACACTCCCCACAAAGGTAACCACCTTGAAAAACTTCTCCAAAGCAAACTTTGGACTCTTAAAAACAGAGGTGGCTAACATCACGGCACCCATGCCAATGGAAAGTAGCTGCATGACTGTCAAATCATACACCAATACACACTGTACAAACATGTACACAAATGCACGGAACTAGCCATACCCAACTGAACCAAGATGTTCTCCTCCAAAAAAGGAAGCCAATCAGGTGGTCCCCTGCAATTAATAAACTCTACAACAGAAGGAAGAAACTGTTGCAGAAAAAGGTGAAGTCCCAAGACTGGAAAAACTTCCTTATTAGCCTAAAAAAGTTGAGATCCCTCATCATCATCTTCTTCGGCTGTTCCCGTTAGGGATCGACACAGTGGATCATCTGTTTCCATTTCTTCCTGTCCTCTGCATCATGCTGTTTCACACCAACCACCTGCATGTCCTCTCTCACCACATCCATAAACCTTATCTTAGGCCTTCCTCTTTTCCTCTTAAGTGGCAGCTCCATCCTTAGCATCCTTTTCCCAATATACCCAGCATCCTTCCTCAGCACATGTCCAAACCAACGCAATCTCGCCTCTCTTGCTTTGTCTTCAAACTGTCCAACCTTAGCTGACCCTCTAATATACTGATTCCTAATCCTGTCCATCCTAGTCACACCCAGTGAAAATCTTAACATCTTTAACTCTGCCACATCCAGCTCTGACTCCTGCCTTTTTGTCAATGCTACCGTCTCCAACCCATATAACATAGCTGGTCTAGCTATGGACTATGATGTTTGCAGATGACATTGTGATCTGTAGTGAGAGTAGGAAACAGGTGGAGGAGATCCTGGAGAGGTGGAGATGTGCTCTAGAGAGAAGAGGAATGCAGGTCAGCAGGACTAAGACAGAATATATGTGTCTGAATGAGAGGGAGGATAGAGGAATGGTGAGGATGCAAGGAGTAGAAGTGGCGAAGGTGGATGAGTTTAAATACTTGGGATCAATAGTTCAGAGTAATGGTGAGTGTGGAAGAGAAGTGAAGAAGAAAGTACAGGCAGGATGGAGTGGGTGGAGAAAAGTGTCAGGAGTGATTTGTGACAGACGAGTACCAGTAAGAGTGAAGGGGAAGGTCTACAACAGGGTAGTGAGACCAGCTATGTTATATGGTTTGGAGACAGTGGCACTGACAAAAAGGCAGGAGTTAAAGCTGGATGTGGCAGAGTTAAAGATGTTAAGATTTGCACTGGGTGTGACGAGGGTGGACAGGATTAGGAATACATATATTAGAGGGTCAGCCCAGGTTGGAAGGTTTGGAGACAAAGCGAGAGAGGCAAGATTACGTTGGTTTGGACATGTGCTGAGGAGGGATGCTGAGTATATTGGGAAAAAGATGCTAAGGATGAAGCTACCAGGTAACAGGAAAGGAGGAAGGCCTAAGGATGTGGTGAGAGAGAACATGCATGTGGTTGGTGTAACAGAGCAAGATGCAGAGGACAGGAAGGAATAGAAACAGATGATCCGATGTGGCGACCTCTCACGGGACTAGCCGAAAGAAGATGATGAGTGGTGTTTGATTGATTGGACATGTGCATGATGCAGTCTCAACAGGGAGTTATGTCTACTTAAACTTTTTCAAGGGAAATAGCTGGAGATGCTTCTACCTCCATACTCTGCACCAAGCAGTTTACATCTCAAACACAAACATATGCACACACACACACACACACACACACACACACACACACACACACACACACACACACACACACACACACACACACCACTCTCTTTGACAAAAACACAACACTGTATGGAACAGGAGAGAAAAGCTTGAGGAAGCACTTCCTTTAGTCTAATTTCTTCCACTGTGCCAGTCAGTCACATTGTTGCATTCATCCTTCCTAGAATTGTAGAGTTGGTAGAGATCCAGATATTGTTTTCAAGCTTGCGGTGGCATTAGTCTGCTTTAATTGATTTATCCTTTTCTCTGTAGAGTGAGCCTGTCAGTCATCCTCCATCACCCTTCAAATAATGTTGCTTTCTTATATAGCTTCTCAATACCACTGTTAAATTTTTTTCCCTTTGCAGGAACTCAACAAGTTTGTACCCTGCAAAGACACTCAGTAACAGTGCTACTAATCTCTTTCCATGAGTTATTTCCATAGAAAACCACAAGGCATTCTATAGTTATGGCAAGAATCTAAATGACAATGCTCAGGTCATCTCTGAGCTACAACAGAATGGCATTAAATATACTGATCCCAAGGATATTGCCAATATCCTGACAGATCGATTTAGTGCCAACTTCACCCCCCTCAAGGGCCCATCTCAATACCAAAAGATTGCCAAATTCCAGTAATCACGGCCACACAGGTAGAAACCGCACTCTCCAAAGCTAAGAATACAGCATCCATGGGACCAGATGACATCCCAGGCTGTGTACTACATGAACTACAAAATTAACTGGCACCTCACCTAAGTGTCATGTTTAATCATAGCCTCACCTCAGGCTTCGTGAACACTGAGTGGTGCACAGCTACAGTTATCCCAGTCCACAAGGGGGGATCTGAATTGGTTCCCAGGAACTACCGTCCCATCAGTCTGACAAGCCTGATCTGCAAGGACATGGAACACATTATTATGGAACTTATAAACAAAGACATTGGCAACCTTCAAACACTGGACCCCAACCAGTTTGGGATTGTGAAGGGCTGATCTTGTCTCCTGAATCTGATTGACTTCTTCAAATCAGTCTCCAGAGCTGTGGACAATGGTAAGGCAGTCCACACAGCCTATCTGGACCTCACCAAGGCCTTCGACACCATCCTGCACTCTGGAATCATAGATAAACTTACTAAGCTGGGCATAAATCCCTACGTCACTCGATGAGTTGCCACCTGGCTTACTGACAGAACCCAGACTGTAAAAGTAGCCGACTCCAAATCCAGCTCTACACAAGTGGAGTACCTCAGGATTCAGTCCTGGGACCACTCTTGTTTGTCATCTACTTCTTTGAAGTACAGGCCAACACTAAGGGACTCTGGCTAACAAAGTTCGCAGATGACTGCAAACTGGGAGCCATTGCTGAATCCCCAAACGATGTGGATATTCTACAAAAGGGCTGTACAGAAACAGATGCCTGGTGCCAGAGCCATGGGCTCAAGCTTAATGCCAAGAAATGTATAGTTATCCCCTTTGGAAAAAACATGTACCCATGACTTACCACATAGGTGTCAGTACACTAAACATCGAAAGTGTGATGAGAGACTTAGGGGCACAGGTGGACAGTGGTCTCACTTTCGAAAACCACATAACCACAACAGTCATGAAATCCTTCTATGTGGCACACCTCATCACTAAGGGCTTTTTATCCAGAAAAAGGAGGTCATTGTCCCACTGTACTCATCCCTCATTAGACCCATCATAGAGTATAATGCCCCGTTTGGTATGTACCTCCCAATACATCTGCAACAGCTGGAAAGGCCACAGAAATACCTCACTAAACGAATCACAGGCCTAAAGCAGATGCCATATGCTGACCGTTTAAAAAAACTCCAGCTATACTCTGTGGCATATCGTCTACACAGAGGCAGTCTCTGCTGATCTTACAAGGCCATGTCAAACCCTGAGCTGTTGGACATGCTCCACTTAAAGAAATCCCAATCCCTCAGAGCCACACACTCCAGGGATCTAAACCTTGTCATCAGAATGAACAAAACATGCTGGAGGGATAGGTTCCTGACCCAGAGACTCCCCATACTCTGGAATAGACTGCCCATACATGTCAAGCAGAGTGCGTCCTTGGCCCTCTTCAAAAGGAACCTTGATGATTGGATGGGAGATAGGAAATTCACCCCAGGGATCACGTCAGTCACCCTGCTAGACAGGGGTCCAGAGAAGTAAATATTGTGGGAAGAAATATCCAGGGAATTGTTATGGCTAGGCTTGTATAGGCCCTAGGGCCGATAGCCTAGTACCAACCTATGAACTTATGAACTCCCTGTAACACACTCAGTGCTGTCAGTTATTCTCACTTCCCGGGAGTCGAGGTAGTGTTGCCTTCTTCTGCAGAGCTGCCAATACCTCGGCTGTAGTATATTTCCCTTAGCTGTGACAACTTTGTACTGCAAGGCAGTGCACAGCAGTGATCATTGAAAAGTTGTTTCCATTCAGTAGCAGTGAGCCTGTCAGTTCTTTGGAAGCATCCTGAGGTGTGTGTGTGTGTGTGTGTGTGTGTGTGTGTGTGTGTGTGTGTGTGTGTGTGTGTGTGTGTGTGTGTGTGTGTGTGTGTGTGTGTGTGTGTGTGTGTGTGTGTGCGCGTGCGTGTGTGCTTGTGTGTCTGTGTAATCTGGGTGGGCTGCACTTAGTCTAAACACTTCTTGGTCAAGGTCAACCACATTTAGTCAGTTAAACAGATGGCAACAGGTTTGACAGATCTCACTATTTGCAAGGTTCAGGAATATGTTCCTTCCCCAATGTTGTGCGATGTCAGAGTTAGTATATATAATTAGCAAGGGATATAGTGACACAGCTTCCCACATGGGGGTGTAGGGGGCTTTTCCCCTGCAAATAAGAATGTTTTTTGTTGTTTTTTTGTCCTTCAGTTTTGCATGTGCCGAGGTTGTTTCACTGAGCATGCTTGATAACATGTCGATGTTGGCTTTGTCGACATTTTGTAGCTAACGTATGTCATGTCGATGTACGGATGTCATAATAAACATAAGTATCTCCATACATAATGTATTTATGGATGAATATCAATAAATAGAGCTTGCAGCAGTCAGAAACAGGCTGGAACATACAGGGATCAAGTTTTCCACTTTGCTGCTTCATATCCCAAAAGGTCTTTAACAAGATTCCAAAAGACAAGTCTTCTGTTCTTCCATTCTGGACTTTTGCTAGACAAGGATCAATGGTTATGTCGAGGAGCCATGGTTTGCTAAACTGTGGCTTAGTAACATTGCAGGAACTGGTAGATATACACGCTCGCACTTGCATGCAACACACGCTCTCTCTCTCTCACCGTCTCTTTCTGTCATACATTTTTTTCAGTTTGATAACAAAGTGGCTAAGCTGGTCAAGTAACTCGGGTTTGACCATAATCTGCTTATTATGTATATGAGACATGGATGCCAATAAATTCATTTCAGGAATGATGCTCAAGAGGTGAATCTTTGCATTCATGTTAAGAACACACAATAAAAGGTTATACTCAGTGATGCAGTCATAACTCTCTGCTGTGCATGGAGCTTTATCTGATCCATATGTTACCAGTTACCAAAAAAAACAAACAAGAAAAAAACTGTTGGAGCACAAAGTATCATCCTGACTTTGACCAGACAGACAGAAAGCATATCTCTCAATTTCTTTGCTTAAGAATTCAATTAATATCCAACAATAGTGGGAGCACAAAATCAGGGACATTTTTTAAACATCGTTCTAAGTCACTTAAAAAGTTAATAGAACAACAGGTATTATTACATCAGCATACTTTCTAAGAAGTAAGAAGTTTGAAATTGTTAATGTCTGACATTACTACTGATTGCAATCATCAGAAAATCAAACAATTTACAGGGGACAGGGCATAATCAGGGACATTCTGCAAAGTCAGGGACAGTATGAAGGTATGGCAGGCAGACACAAAGTACTACTGTGTATAACTGTCAGCTTCAACGCTGTCAGACACATCATTCTACCATACTTTCTGCTGGTAAAATCAGAAGCATAGCTGGCTCAACCAGCACCCTATGCCAGTATGTACCATGAACCAGCACTTTATCCCCTCAGCACTTCTCTCAGTTTACTACAGTTAGATCTACTTCCCCCAAGCTCATCCATTGGGGAGCAAAAAAAAAACTGTAATAAGCTGATCATTGCATTCAATTCATTTCACACAGTACAATGAAATTCTTATTCTGCAAATCCTCCAGCAACATATAAAAATGACAATTAACAAGAAGTAATCTAAGACAACAAATAGACAATAATATAAATACCAATATTAGTAAATATATATAACTGTGCAAAAGAAGCTTATTTTCCCCCAAATGTGAACCAACCTACAATACTGTAGGAAGAGGTACTATGTGAACTTTATTTAACAGTTTATTAGCTTGAGGTATAAAACTTTCTTTCAGCCTGGTTGTTGTGGCAGCCACCATCACAGTAGCAGCGTAAACAGTTTGTGTTGTGGGTGGGTAGTGTCCATGATAATCCTTTGAGCTCTTCTAAGAACTCTTTTGATGTAGATGTCCTCCAATATACGGAATGTTACTCCAGTGATGCTTTGCAGTTTTTATTACTCACTGCAAAGCCTTGTGATCCATATTGCACTATTTCCGAACCATACTGTAGTAGCGTGGGAGAGAATGCTCTCAGTTGTACATTTGTAGACGTTGCTGAGCATGGTGTTGGGCATACCAAACTTCCTCAGACTTCTCAGAAAATATGGTCGCTGCTGGCTTTTCCCTACCAGGTCTGTGATTTTATGATTCCAGGTAAGGTCCTCAGAGATGTTACTACTGAGGAATTTTTAATGTAGCCACTCTTTCCACCTCAGACTCACTAATATATAATGGTAAGTGCTGCCCTCTATTCCTCCGTATGTCAATGATCATCTCTTTCGTTTTGCTGGCATAAATAGAGAGATTACTGGTTCCAACACCACTTCACAAGGTTCTCTACTTCCCTCCTATATGCTGACTCTTCACCCCTGGAGAATAGACCAGTGACTGTTGTATCATCTGCAAATTTGACAATACTGGTGTCATGTTGAGAAGCAACACAATCATAAATGAAGAGGGTGTACAGCATTGGACTCGGCACACAGCCTTGTTGAATTCCTGTATTTATTGTTGTTTGAGTTGTTAATCCCTAGCCTGACTGACTGTGGTCTGCCTGTTAAAAAATCCAAGCCCAATTCCAGAGTCGGTGGCACACCCACTATGGACAGCTTATTGATGAGCTTTGTTGGTTTCACCTTATTGAAGGCTGAACTATAATCAATAAACAGCAATCGAGCATAACAGTCCTTATTCTCCAAATGAGTAAGAACTGTATTCAGTGTTGTACTGACTGCATCCTCTCTCAACCTATTCAGTCTGTATGCAAACTGGGGACTTAGGAACACAGATAGATAGTAACCTAAACTTTGACCACCGGGTAGCTATGGTAATGAATAAATCTTTCTGCGTTGCTTAACTGATAAGTAAAGGCATGGCATAAAAATCAAATGAAAAGTCATAGTGCCAGTGTACTCAGCCCCATAATCAAGTACAATGCTCCCTTCTACATGTACCTAACCTGACACTTACACCAACCTCAGGCCTCAAAGGTTTCTCACTAAAAAAAAAAAATGCAAACCATAAGACATATGTCTTATGCAGACCGATTAAAGGCCCTACCCCTTTACTCCAACTCATATCATTTAGTGAGAGGGGACTTATGCCTGACCTACAAGGCATTTTTTGATCCAGCTCTAATGAAAATGTTACATATTTGCAAGAAAAATTATACAAGGGTTATGCATTCCACCTGCACCTGAAACTTATTTGTGACTCTAACAGAACTTGTGGAGAGAGAGAGATTCATATCCCAAAGGCTACCTTATCTATGGAATAAACTTTCCATCTTCATAAAACAAAGCCCATCCCTCATTGTCTTCAAAAAGAATTTGGTTAAATGAATAGGAAACTGTAAATTCACTCCTGGGGTTATGTCCATGTCCCTTATAGATACAGGCAGTCTGTAACATGACTCTGTGCTGCAATACCCAAAGTCCCACCACCCTGATACTACCCCATCACATATCTGGGGAATTAAGATATAATATTGTCATATCCTGAGTTTTATTGGCTAAGCTGGTAAATGCTGTTGTGCCATTAGCCTAGTAATCACCTATGAACTTACAGGGCCTACTCTTCTCTGCTCCTTACATCTATGTCAGGCTCCTAGCCATAGTCTCTTATGTTTCCAATCTATACACTTCTTACATTGTTTGTGGAGTGGCCCTTTCGCTACCCATCCTCTTTCCCCTAGGAATTGATGTACATAACATTCCCTTTTGTCATACCAGTATCTCACTTAAATGGTCTATAAACTTGTCTGCTTCTCTTTTCTTTTAATCTGTTCCATTTTGACCTTCAGTGTAGAAGCCCATAGAATTGCACCAAACAGTAAAGATAACAAGGCTGGAGTTTTATAGAGCAGCTGAATCACACCTAACAGATAAGGTCCCAGCAGAATTCTTACTTGATATGAATAGTGAATTGTTCACTGTAAACTGCCTGTGTGCTTGGTGAGGGGAAATAGCAACTTACCCACCTGTAGCAAATGTTTAGAATTCAAAGAAAGAAGGGATTCCAGTTATGGTCTACATGTGCCTAGATAACACCTCGGTCCCAGGCTGGCATTTACCTTTCTCAGACCAGAATTTACAGCTGTGCATGCTGAGGGAGTGAAGGGAGTGGCAAAGGGCCACCACATGCACCTCCAGCAGCTGCAGAAGCTACTGCTCCATGGTAGGGAGGGAGGCCAGTGTTGGTTAATATAAGGTGAGGTCTTATTTTTAAGTGCCTTCTAAACTATTCTTGTTGTCTTCTGCATCAGTTAATTATAATTTTGGATTAACTGGATCTTGATTTGGTGGTCCAAGAAATAAATGCATGGCTGCATTTTGCTTATCTTCAGAAATTTATGCAAGAATAATGTGTTCTTTATACATTAACAGTAATGTGTAAAGTCTTCAAAGCATAACAGGGGTTTGTCAGTGGAAACAAAGTGACTGCTGATGTAGAAGACAAGGAAGTGGAAAATGCAGAGGTAGTAACAAGAGCATAAAGGAGTAGGAGGCATGAACATCCACAGATATTAAGGCAGAGGAACTGCAGGACAGAAGAAATTATTTTTAAGCTACAGGTGTGTGTGTGTGTGTGTGTGTGTGTGTGTGTGTGTGTGTGTGTGTGTGTGTGTGTGTGTGTGTGTGTGTGTGTGAGTGTAATGCATGGAGCTCCCTGATTATGCTTAAAAAGTGGTTAAATAATATCCTTCTTACTACAGAGCGAGACCTGACCTTAACAATGCTTAGACAATTGATCTGATGTTGTCACTGTCATTCTTCGTCAACCTGTGGGTTCTCATATCTGACTGGGACACTTTCCAAGCTGAGAAATTGAAGCTTGAGCTCCTGCCATCCTACCCATAATGTCTCATCCCCCCAACATACCTCAGATATTGTTTGTCATTTATAGTATACACTTCAAGATTTCATCGCTCCAGAGCTCCTCTAGGTTTCTGACTGAAATTTTTTGGACAATCAGTGAGTTTAGTTAAGATTTATTTTTTTCCAGCATCTTTCTTCTTATCCTATATCTTTTGCCAGTAGTTTCTTTCTGTCTGTAAATCAGGGTTTTCTGTCTGACTTAACCTTTCCACCTTCTACTTTTCTTCTCTCTCCCTTATCCTTCCTTAAAAAAGGGGGGGTTCTCTTTTCACTTTCCTATATTCTTTTTCCTTTTCCTTTCTCTCTGCAGTGATAGCTAAGTCCAAGTCCAATCCTAAATTGGACAAACCTTTATGGTTTAAGAAGTGCACTTCCTGTTGGCACAAGATCCCGTCTTCTGATGCCCACAGGGAGTACTTGTCCTGGCTGGGGGCCTCTCACTTGGATAGCTGTTGCCCCATCTGTTCAGCTTTCCACCTGTGTGCTCTAGTGGATCAATAGAATAAGCTAATTCTTAAGGGCCTGCTTCCTTCTACCTCTTCTCCTGTTGTTCTCTCCTGCTGTTCACTCTACATCAGGGGCTCAAGCCCTCCAGGGAACGGTCCATAGATAGGTCTTCTTCTTTGGTGTCAGAACCGATAAAAAGGCACCTAAATCTTCAGATCCGACCTCCTTGGGGCCAACTTTGTCGTCTCCTGCTTGTCCGGCTCCTCCTCAGGCTCCACTTACCAGTTCAGAGCCAAGTACATTGGAACAGAGATCTCCTCCCCGGGACATCTCTCCTGAGAAGTCATCGAGATCTACTTCTACCACTTCTTCCACCAGGTCCTCCCATAGTCTATCTGAGAATGATGTAGATAGACTGATGAGGCAGTTTCTTTAGGCACAGATTCAGAATTTTTTTTTCCAGCTCTGTTGCCCACAGGATCCGTGAGCAGAATTTTCCCCATTCCACCCTATTGCTTCCTTCTCCAATTCAACCTTCAGTTTCGGAGTCTGCTGGTGCTGTGGTTCTGAGAGCCAAGTTGTGGGACCCGAGCTTGATGTCAAGTCCAGGGGGGTTTACATCAACTCAGAAATTTTCAGAGCTGTCAGTTCCCCTCAGAGCCTCTGCTTCCAACAGCTCAGCTCCAATTCCTGCTTTGGAGTAGAGGGCTCTGGGAGGCATCTGTTCCATTGTCTTCAGCTCCGGAGGGATGATCCTTGGGTACTCTGATTCCCTCAGCATTCGAAGTGGTGGAGAGGGTCCTATCTCATCCCAGGAGAGTCTCGCTTCTTTCTCTTTTGACACCACTCATCACCACCATGGATCCTGACAACTGGACCTGGAAAGCCTCCAGCCCATCCCTTCAGTGGAACCCCAGTTCTCTTCCAACACCTCCCTGGAGCATCCCACCAAGGAGGTTCCTCAGAAGAGACGATGTAAAAGGAAGCATCTGGATTTCCCCCAGGCATCCCTCACTACTGACACTAATTTTGAGGAATGGGAGGGGTCCCCAAGATCTCCACCTGAGGATGTCTCCTTTGTGGACATCCTAGAGATACTCTGCCAAAGAGGCAGTTGTTCTGTCCAAAACCTCATCCTGGAGGAAACAGTGCTGTTGTAGGCTTTCGGGTCCAGCCCATCTACATCCTGGGTGCCCCCCCCCCCACAGATGCTGTCACTAACCTAGTATCTACCAAGGCATAGAAGGAACCGGACACTGTGGAGCCCATACCAAAGAGGCCTGTTAAGATTCTGATTCTGCATTGAGTGAGTAGAGTTACGCTGGTATCTGCTTTTGGGACTTTTCGTGTTACTAGATTCAGTTCTTGTTTTGTGGACTTGTTGCTTTTTCTTCCATGGCGGAAGATCCAGCTAACTCAGACTTCGCTAATACTCCCATTCTCTTAAGTGAAGAACAGGATGATTCCCCTGTTACTAGGAAGGAATTCAACCAGCTCTTGACGATGATGACGCACATCAGCAACTTGCTGACTGCAACCAAACCTGATGATTCCTGTACGCTGCCGGGTAATCAACAGCAGAGGCAAGTGAAGGATAATTCTACCATACGAACTCAGGAGCCAAATGGCGGTGAGAACATTGTCCTCTCCACTTTACCAACAGGGATTTTTAACAACGATAAACGAGAACAGCAGCATGGACACATACAAAGGGGCTTTATTAATGATAAAGCTCAAAGTGCAAACCACAAAGAATTTGATTTTCAAGCATGGACAGCACAACAATACGTTTTTAAACCAGGTACTGCATACAAACAATTTGAACGCATGGATTTCGATTTTGAGACTCTAAGTAATAAATTGTATGCTTATAAAAATGCCCAGTTAGAGATTAATTATTTAAATGAATGCATAAAGGTGCAGCGAGTGCCCAAAGGGCTTCGCTGCTTCAAATTTCCGAATAACGCTACAGTTGGTTCAACTTTGCATTCGCAACTTATAGATTTGTTTGACAAGACAAGACTGGAAATTTTAAATTTAATGATTCAAGACTATCAAAGGAAAACTGATATGTTGTTAAATGAACTTTCAACTTTAAATGATAGTATTGTTAATCATAGGAATTTTTTGAGTTTCAAAAAGAAATATGACGATACTTTTTTGGAAGTGGATCAACATTGTTTGAAGGTAATCGATCGCAAAGCTAGGAAACTAGAAAGAGACTTAACAGAGTATAAGGAGGGTAGAGCTTACCCATTGCCAAGGAACAACAGGTTTAATTACCTAGAGAAAGATAGAGAGAATTTGGATAATCATGAGGAGGCTATTACACCTGCAGTTGAACCCCAGAGAAGGAGTGAGCGTTTAGCGCAAAAAGATAGCCACAACCAATCACAGGTTTTTCAATACCCGCAGGGCAGACCGCAGGGGAGGAATCAGACATATTTCCAACAGAGTTGGAACAGGGGGCACAGATAGATGCAGATAATGTTATATATGATTTAGACAATGAATTGAATCTGGACACAGAGGGATGCCAGATTTTTAATGAAAATAATTTCATGATTTACAACTACACAGATATTAACATTACTTCTGAATTTTTCCAGTTATTCACAAAGGGTCTACATTTTGTTCCTACCCGCCCTATGAGCCTTTCTAAATTATTAGTTGAATTCAAATTATTCATTAGGAAACTTAATCTAGCTGTTTATTTTAAAGGACAAGAGCAACCAGACCATGCACTTAGTAGAAGGAGCACTTTTAACCCCCCTACACACCCTAATTTGAAAGTATTTGATGAACTAGTGGAAAAAACACTCAGGAATAGCTATAGATCACACTATAGACAAACATCAACTAACTTGGACTTTCATTCACAACAACTTATTGAACGTCTAAATAAGGAAAACATTAGGGTGATGAAACCCGATAAAGGGGGTGGGATAGTCCTTATGTACAATCTTGAATATGACATCTACGTACATAATATTCTCCAAGATGTAGAGACGTATGAACTTGTTTCAAGGAATGAATACGACTTAGCCATCTCCAAGATACATTATTTGCTTAAAGACTATCTCAACCAGGGAGGTATTAATGAAAAAATGTTCAATTTTCTTTCTGTTCCCAAACCTAAGATCCCAGTCATTTTCGGGATACCAAAGGTGCATAAGGGATTAGCACCTCTTAAATTTAGGCCCATAGTAGCAGGAGCTGGCAGCATTACTGAGCCTTTAAGCATATTTATTGATCAAAATTTGAAGCAACTAATTTCCACTTTTACATCTATTTGTAAGGACTCTTGGGAATTCATTAGCAGCATTACGCCCAACCTGTTTGACCCTGACCTACATATGGTCACTATAGATGTTATAGAGTTGTTCCCCAGTATTCCTCATACCACAGGTTTGGACTGGTTTAATGAAATTTTGGCAAGTGAGTCCAATTTAAATGGTGATTTGATTAACCTCATGGTACAATTTATGGAGACTGTTTTATTAAATAATTTCATGTACTTTAATGGGGAGATTTTTAAACAGAAAAAAGGAGTGGCGATGGGCGCTTCATGCGCATCATCCTATGCTAACATTGTCCTATATAGATGGGAAAAGGTGTTTATCCACACTACAGAATGGAAAGAACATATTTTATTTTACAAGCGTTATCTTGATGATATATGTATTCTGTGGAAAGGTAGCAAAGATAGGTTTATGGATTTCTTCATGTATTTGAATTCGACCACTGTATTTTTGGCTTTCACATACAAAATTAGTGACTTTTCATTACATTATTTGGACATTTTGCTTACTAAGGACATGGAAGCAGGTTGCTTTCAAACATGTATATATAGAAAGAATACATACTCCAACACCTTTCTACACTATGACAGCGGGCATCCATACTATACAAAGAGAGGTATAATAAAGGGGCAATTTATAAGGGCCTCGAGGATGTCCAGCACAATGGAACTTTTCTTGCGGGAAATAAGCATATTAGAGGACATGTTTTTGCAAAGAGGATATCCCCACCCTTTATTAAAGGAATTAGCAACAGAAATAATAGAGAAAAGAGATTCATTATATCCCCCCCTTTTAGGAAAAGGATTGTTTTTAACACAACCTAACAGAAATCAGAGGAATATATCATCAAAAAATAATTTTGTTTATACATACAATGGAGACTTGGGCTTGGTAGAAAACACCATTAACATTTTTTGGCCCATTTTAACTTCACATAATGACATTAACCAGTTCTTACCAGAGAAAGTGGCTTTTACTAGGAAAAGAGACATCAATCTAAAGGGGTTATTTGAAATTAAAAAGGGAAATAATGAATTCGGAATTGCAGGGTTAACCTCAAAGAAATCAGGCACATACAAATGTGGTGCTTGTAATCAGTGCCCACACATTATAGAAGAAGAAAGTTACTTTTTGGCTGCTAGAAAGGTTTATCTGAACTCCCATGGTCGATACACATGCACAACCAAAGGGGTGGTATACTTGGGAGCCTGCCTATCTTGTGACAGTTTTTATATAGGGAAGACAGAAAGGATGCTCAAAAGGTGCATTTATGAGCATCTGAACGATATAGAAAGAAAAAGGGATACTAATGCCTTTTACAAGCATTTTTTGAGCTGCCCTAATATGAAACTAAAGTTCTTCGTGATAGAGCAGGTTACCCAGGACCCCAGGGGTGGAGATTGGGAAACTCGGTTATAGAATCGAGAACTCATTTGGCAGATTAAACTAAATGCTACCCAGCCCCCGGGGTTGAATGACAGCATAAGCCTGACTAGCGTGTTAAAAATGAACAGAGATAAATTGCTGTAATTGTATGTGCAAAGGGGTTATTATGAGCCTTTTTTGGCTTTATCAACTGGATTTACTTTCATGTTTACATGGTCAACCTCATAAGGTCACCCCCATTATTCTATGTATGCAGTTAATATTAATGCACTAGCTTTATTTTAAGAACAGTTTTTCAAAAACTTGTGATTTTTTGTATGTTTATATATGTAAAAATTGAGATTTGAGCGGTTGTATTTTATATCTGTTCTGATAATGGTTTTAATTATTCTCAATCTGACTTTGGTTTTAACAAGAAATGTGAATATATTCCTATATAATCTATGCTTGTAATTTTAAACCAACAAGCACACTGCTATTTTTAAGGGATGGTTTTGCACTTGCATAAGATTGATTTAATTATTTCAATTAGTAAGTGTTAATTATAACACATGACTAACCTCTCCAATATAAAAGTGATGAGTATTTGCTGTTTAAATCAACTTGAAAAAGCCTGGTACAACCAGGCGAAAGCGCTTGTTGGAAGTCAGAGATCTTTGTATTTTGCTGTTTTGCTAAATAAAGAAATTAAATCCATTACTGAAGTTTTCGTTTAAGCTGTACAATGCTGCTACAGAGTGAATTTACACTCACTTTAAGGAGACTGCATTGAGTGAGTAGAGTTACGCTGGTATCTGCTTTTGGGACTTTTTGTGTTACTAGATTCAGTTCTTGTTTTCTGGACTTGATTCTGAGAGCACCTACTGATAGGCCACATTGGACAAAAGGGATCCTAGTAGATGCCATGACAGTTGTGACAGCCATTAAGAAGGAGCTGTCTCAGGAAAGCTCCTCTGTCCATCCTCCTAACAGGGAGTATAAGGCTGTGTACAGGTTCAGCAAGAGGGTTTACATTTCAGCCACATTCACCTTGAGATCTTTAAACTATTTATTCCATTTCCCTAAACTACAGAAAGACCTTGTCAAAGAACACTCTGATTCTACCCTGGAGTCCATGTCTGCCGATATCAAATGCATCCATGATGTTTATTTCTCACTCTGCAGAGGGCACCTCTAGGGCGGCTGGTTTGGGCATTGCCATTAGGCCTAATGCCTGGATGCGGTTGTGTGACTTTGCAGAACCTTTCAAGGCATCATTCATCAGTGTCCCTTTCTATGGATCATCATTGTTCGGGCCAACAGTCAGCGACATTATGTCCCAGAGAGAGAAAGATGGAAAGACCTTGTCTGTCGGAAGCAGTTTTTCAACCCCACAAAGGTCCTTCTCCAGGAACCAGCATGAGGGAAAAAATGTAGTTCAAAAAATATCTCAAGGTCCTTTTTAGGAGTCTCAGGGAAACATTTCCCCCAGAGGCAGAGGGAGTAACAGCTACAATGGAAGGTGCTGGCCCCATGGCAAAGGGGGTCCACAGAACACAGGGTCTTGAAACTCCTCCTTGGACAGACCCTTCCAGCGCTCCTGAATGGTGGCCCAACTTCCCTACTCTGGAGGTGGTCAGGGGGCAATTTTCCTTGCACCCACAAGCCTGGGCAGCCATCACAAACTATCAGTGGGTGCTAAGGATTGTATCCAGGGGCTACTTTATTCACTTTTTAGAAAACCCCAAACCAAAGTCTCTCTTCTCTGATGTTCCACCCAATCAATGGGAGAAGGCAGCTCAAGAAATTGCAAAGCTGCTGCAAAAAAGAGTCATCTAAGAGTTCCTGACTGGCCAAATAAAATTGGGCATGTATTCAAGATTCTTTTTAGTACCAAAAATAACAGGGGGCATGCGGACGATCCTGGAGTTGACATCCAACAAATCGGTAAAGAATTCAAAGTTCAAGATGGTCATGGTCCAGTCCATTCTACCCCTTTTGAGAATGGACAACTGGATGTGCTCAGTATTCCTAAAGGATGTGTACTACCACATCAAAATGGACAGGCACTTGCAGATGGTACTTTCGTTTCAGACCGGGAGGCAGCCATTACCAATTCAGATTGCTCCCATTCAGTCTCATCACAGCCCACAGGGTGTTCACCAAATTTATAGCGGTCATTGCAGCCCATCTCAGGCTGCAGGGATTCCACGTGTTTCCATGTCTGGACGACTGGCTCTTAACTGCCTCAACCAGGCATCTACTTCTCTAGGCATAACAATCAACACACAGAAATATCATTTGCTATCAGTACAAATCACATGCTTTATCAGAGCATGTCTGTACACTATTTCAATATGGGCCTACCTCACACTGGACAAGATTTCAAGTTTACAATCAAACAGATTCTAGCTATCCCAGCTCCCGCAGCAAATCTAGTGCTCAGGGCCTTGGGGTCCATGGTAGCCACAATGACTCTGTTACAACAGTTTTACAATGGACGCTAGCAGTCTAGTGGTCATTACAGAGATACCCTTTACACCTCCCGATCAAACTTTCACGAGTATGCCGGGACTCACTTCTTTGGTGGCTCCGTTCCGCAGAGGTCACACAGGGGTGACCCTTGTTCTTACTCCTCCCAAAGTCACACTGGCCACAGACACTTCCCAGACAGGGTGGAGAAAGGCATTTTCTGGGTCGGACACTCCAAGGCTTGTGGACTCCCCAAGAGACCAAATTTCATATCAACATTCTGGAGATGAGACCAGTCCTTCTAGTTTTGCAAGCCCTTCACAGCTTTCTTCCTGTGGGAACAATTGCAGTACAGTCAAACAATATGTCTGTAGTCTAGTACATCAACAAACAAGGGGGCACTAGACTGTACCTGTTGTGTTGAGAGGCGATGAGGATATATCACTGGGCGATCTCTACCAACCGTTTTCTGACAGCAACACACATTCTGGAGGAGTCCATCATTCTGGTATACAGGATCGGCTGAGTTCTTCTGATGCCTCACGAATGGTCCCTGAATCAATCAGTGGCAAACATGATTTTCCACAAATGGGCTCAGCCCTTCTGTGATCTGTTTGCATCCCTTTTCAGCAACAAATGCAGTGGTTTCTTTGTCCTGATCGTTCCACAGGGTCAGTCACCAAGGGACAGTCTAGTTCATGCTTGGTCCTCCAGTCTGCTTTATGCTTTCCCTCCAGTTTCTTTCATTCCCAAATTTTTGCAGAAAGCATACAGGTAGAAAAGCAAAGTTATCCTCATTGCCACCTTCTGGCCTCATCAAGTCTGGTTCACCTTTCTGTGGTCTCATCTAAGTTGTCCACCAATGACTACTATCTCACCCATCAGGGCATACTTACCCGCATCTTCAAGAACTCAAATTAGCCACATGGGTTCAGCAATTCCAGTGATGTCAAGACATTCCAGGCTTTCTTCCCCATCCAAAACATCTGGATCTCTGCTCATAAGTCCTGTACTAGGAAACTCTCCAAGAGTAAATGGAAGAGGTTTTCCTTATGGTCTCAGAAAGAGCAGATAGATCCTTTTACTGCTGCCGTTCTGAAAGTCTTGGATTTTTTGGCTTCCCTCTTCCAAAGTGGAGCCAGTTACTCCACTATGAAAGTCCAGCTTGCAACTATTTCCAACTTTCATACTGGGGAAAGTTGTCTTCCCTGGCTTCATCCAAACTTTGCAAAATGTTTCTGAGAGGTGCCTTTTTACGTTGGCCTCCTATTAAAGATCCTTCTCCTCTGTGGGATCTGACAATGGTTTTACAATCTCTGTCTAGTCCTTTATCCTTTTGAACCTGTGGGGAAAGTAGACTTGAAATTTCTCTCATGAAAGACAATTTTTCTGGTGGCTATCACCTCAGCAAGAAGGATTTCAGAGCTACAAACTCTTTCCTCAAAACTGCCTTATCTCATCTTTCACAAAGACTCTGTGTACCTACCAACCCATCCTTTTTACCCATTGACTATGGTAAATAATATAAATTAGTCTATCAACTTTCTTGTTTTCTTTCCCAACTTTCAAAACAAAGGAGAATATATGCTCCATCTTTTGGATATACATAGGTGGCTATGTTTTTACTTGGACAGAATGAAATCTTGTAGAAAATCAAAACAACTGTTTGTATCCTTTTTTGATGTTAAGAAAGGGCAAGCCATCACCAAGACTACCCTTGCCAAATGGTTGCGAGATTGTATTTCCTTTGTGTACTCTTCCAAAAACAGGTTATTACCAGGGAAAATCAAGGCTCATTCTACAAGGTTTATGGCAACTTCTCAGGCCTTTTGTTCTAGAATGTCTGTTGATGACATCAGTGCAGCTGCAGCTTTGTCAAATTCCCATACCTTTGTTACAAACTATAAGTTGAACATTACCTCCAGGAATAGAACTGCCTTTGGCTCTGCAGTGCTCTGTTATGTCCTTCCACGAGGGCTGCCCTAGGGTTGTTGTAGCTGGATAGACTGTCCCACAGGTTGAGGAAGAATGAAATTGATAAAATCAGATAAAGAAGTTATGTGCGTACCATAACATTCCATCTATGTTGTCACTGCATTCTTCCTCAACCTTCCCTCCTTTCTTCCCCCTGTCCATGACTGAGAGCACTTGTGGGATGTTTTCATGGGAACCACAGTTCCTGGCTGAGCTCCCGATCTTCATGCTTGATCTTATTTTCATCATTGGTACTTACAATGCCCATCTTTGTTTTTGTAAGATTGCTTTTGTGGGTACTGGGGTGCTGCAAACTCGATCTGAGGTATGTTGGGGGAATGAGGCATTATAGGTAGGATGGGAGGAGCTCAAGCTTCAATGTCTCAACTTAGAAAGCAGCCGAGTCTGATGCAAGAGTCGGATCCGAGAACCCACAGTTTGAGGAAGAATGCAGTGACAACACAGATGGAACGTTATGGTAGGAACATAACCTTTTTTTAAGCAACCCCTATGCACTGCTAACATCTGGTCTGCTCTAAAAGCAGACAGTGCTGGCCAGAAAACAGCAGCAACATGGCATGAAACAGCTTTGTTTCAACTCCCGCTTATGCCTTCTGTCTGCTAAAGTACACCCAGTACTTTGATTACAACTTACACAGAGAATATGTAAGACATCAACCACTTCCCCCAGTGCTTTAACAACTTTCAAAGCTGGTGCAGTACATCATTTATCTAATTTTCTCTAACTAGTAGTGCATGGAGAAGATAAATTTCCATGCATTACAAAGAGTTATGATTGGATCTCCAGTCATAACAAAAAATGATGTATTCTCAACGTGGATGTCAGGATTCACATCAGGAACTTTGCTCTTATGGTGAATTCTTGGAATCCATGCCTCAAACACATAATATGCATGTTACGATTGACAACCTGATCATAATCCTCTTATGTTGTTTACTACTGCTGTTAATTTCTCTGGGAGTTCTTACTGCTATGTTGTTTATATGTGTAATACTGCTTTTAAGCAGTTATGGGGCTTTTCCAAAATGTTTTAAGACTTGTACTGGGAAAACTGAAACTCAGTTGTGTCAGTTGAATGCTATGGACGGCCTCTTGACAGAATTAGAAGAGACTGGTTATTTATCTGCTTCATTTTGAAGGTCTGACAGGAAAATATTGTACTTTTTCACTTGTTTTCTTTTTTATATTTACTACTGGTTTAACACTACTATAGCTGTTTTTATAGTTAAATCACAATTTTATTGCAACTTACTTTATTTGCATTTTGTTTAAATATTTTTTTCATTTCTGAGAAAGGAATATCTAAGTAAATAGTTATGTTGTTTTAAAATGTTTCTGTTTGATTTAAGGGCATATATTTGATTTTTGCCACTATTTAAACAAGTGAATGTTATTTGGTGCTGTGACTATTTCTGCTGTTTACTACACTGTACAGATTGTAGAACAAGGCTTACAACAATTGAAACTGCTTCTGATGTATTTTATGCAGTTTGCCTTATTTGCTGTGTGGTAACACAATTTATACATTTTCTCTTATTGTTGCCCTTAGTCAGCTCTTAATAATTTCAGTGTACTGTTCTGGCTGCTGTTTTCTCACATGACTTGATGGATACTGAAATGACTGCCCCCCCAATCATCACATCCAATTACCCATAAAAAGAAATAAAACGCAACAAAAAACATGCCTCAGTCTATGATTTCTGGCTCTATTGTTGGTTTGAACTGGAATGCAGACCACCTACCTTTATCCCCATCACCTAGTGGTGTGAGTATCCTCCAGTGCTGTTCCAGTACCTAGTTCAGTTATGGGAAGACTAAACCCTTTAGGTGAAGGAGCGGTCCAGGGTAAGAGACCCCTTGCCAAATACAATACTCTGTTTCTAGATATTTTGTCCTCTAATATAGTTCATATTAAGAAGAAATAGAAACTTCACCCCATGACAGATAATCTGACAGGCAAATGGGTTATTTTCATGCATAGAGCTAATGTGGTCTCTCGTTGGTAAGAGTGGTTTTCAGGCAACTGTTCTCAGAGGTTATGCTCCTATTCAGAGCGACTTTGGGTTACCTCCTGTAGGGCTTAGTCTAATTTATTTATTTTACATTTGTTGACCGGGATAGTCTGTCTGGGTGTGAGCCCATTTTCAGCAGAGGCCCAGGGAGAAAAGCTCCAATAAAACAAGAACAACATTGACAGGTATAGTGTCGGTTTTACATAGAATTTAACAGAAATGTCTAGAGACAATAAAGAAAGTACAATATACAAAGGAGAAAGTTAATAAAAATATAGTAAAGTCATATATATATATATATATATATATATATATATATATATATTTTTTTTTTTTTTTTTTTTTTTAGGGCAGGGGTCCATCTTTAGTAGATCATTTGAGTATACTTTAATACATGTACATATGTATACCCTTACAAAAGCATAAAAAGAAATTATCAAATTATACTGTTATTGTGGGTAGCTGATAGGTGGTGTTAACAAGTGGGAGTGGGGTATACATGGAGACTATAAAATTTAGGAGATGAAATTTGATGTGGGCTTATGTGGTATTAGCCTGGCTTGGTGCAGGAGCAGAGCCAGTTGTTAGTGAGGCGGTCTTTGAGCAGAGTTTTGAATTGGTGTAGGTTGGTAGCATTTAGGATGTGTTGAGGGATTGAGTTCCAAAGTTTAGAAATGTGGTGGGAGTAGAGGGAGTCCCCGGCTTTGTTGTTGCTTTTGGATACTTGGAGGAGTGTTTTGTGTGAGGATCGGAGTTGCCGAGTGTTGATATATGGTTGGAGTAATTGTTGTAGGGCTGGGGTTTTGTTTGGCTGGTATATTAGTTGGTAAGTAAAGACAAGTTGGGTATAGGTTAATTGTTGTGGGAATTCTAGCCAATTTATTTGTTGTAGGGCAGAGCAGTGGTGGGACCTATATGGGGAGCTAGTGGCGAACTTAGCTATTTTATTGTAGGCTGATTCAAGTTGGGTAAGGTCAGTTTTGTTAAGGTTTGTAAAGATGGAAGAGGCATAGAGAACAGTAGATAAGAGATGAGTCCTGGCGATGCTTAGTCTAGAATGGCTAGTTAGGAAAGGATTAATTCGGTAAAGAGAGCCTAGTTTGATGTGTGTTTTTTTAATGGTTTGAGAGAGGTGTAGGTCGAATTTAATTTGCTATCAATTGTGACACCTAGTAATTTGGTATGTGAGCTGGTGTTTATAATTGTGTTGTTGGAGGAGTGGATATGAAAAGTGGCTGAGGGATTGGGTGTTTTGATGGGGAGAAAGAGCATGAGTTTGGTCTTGTTTGGGTTCAGTATGAGGTTAGTGTTAGTTAGCCAGGATTCTACTTCTAGGAAGGATTGTTGTGTTATAGCCTGTAGTTGTGCCAGAGAGGGGGCGGAACATATCAGGGTAGAGTCATCTGCATATTGGATGGCAGAGGCGAGAGATGTGGATTTATGGAGTTGATATGTGAAGATGGTAAAAAGTAGGGGGCCTAATATGGAGCCTTGTGGAACTCCTATGATAACAAGGAGCAAAGATGATAGCTCCTGTTGCCATCTAACAGCCTGTAGGTATTTAGTTAGATAGCTGTGGAAAAAAGCTAGGGAAGAATGACTGAGATGTAATGTGGCCAGTTCTGTCAGCAGTTTTTGGTGTGAAACTGTGTCAAATGTCTTTGAGAGATCTAGAAAGATGGATGAGACATATTTATTCTGATTTATGTGTTCATTTATTGTTTTAGTAAAACTGAGGAGGGCGGTTGTGGTGCTGTGGTGGGAGCGAAAACCATGTTGTGTGTTTGATAGGAGGTTATTGGAGAGAAGGTAGTGTAGAAGCTGGGAGTGAATACATTTTTCTAGTATTTTGGAGAGGTGAAAGAATAGCAATGGGCCTGTAATTAGTAAGCTCGGTAGAGGTGCCACCTTTATGCAGTGGGGTGATATAGGAGACTTTCCAGATTAGTGGGACATAGTTCTCAGAGATAGAGCGGTTGATGAGGATAGAAATGGGGTAGGCTATGACTTCGGAGGGAGCTTTGAGGAATTCTGATGGGAGGTTGTCAGTAGCTAGACTGGTGGGCTTGAACTTACTGAGCAGTTTTTTTATGGTATGGGTTGGGATAGGTTAAAGGAGAAGGAGTTTTACACCCTCATTGTTGGCTATGGAGATTGTAGTAGTGATGTTTTGGTCATAGTCAATAAGTGAGTGAATTGTGTTTATGAAAAAGGAATTGAATTGTGTTGCAATGTTATCTTTTGATTGGGGTGTGTTAGGATTAGGGGTGGACGTGCTACCAGGTTGCAGGAGTTTGTTTATAGTGGCCCAGAATTTGTTGGTGTTGTTTTTGTTACTTTGCTGTGCAGTGATGTAGTAGGCTTTTTTGTCAGTTTTGTCTGGGATTTGGCTTTGTTCCTAAGTTGTTTGAAAAGTAGAAGGTTGTCATTGCTTTTGTTAGTTAGCCAGTGTTCTCATGCCTTGTTCCTTTCTTTTAATAGGTCTTTGGTGTTGTTTCTAAGCCAGGGCGTGGGGTGATGTTTTATTCACGCTATTCTGCAGGGGGGCAGGCTGTTTAGGATGTTGAGGAAGGTGGTGTTAAAGTGATTGGGGGACTCTACTGCATACTGTCCTTCCAGTCTGATTCTTCAGAAGGTGAACAGGTTCAAAGAGCCAAGCAAGTGTACACCTTTCCACAGATGCTTGCTAGGTTTGAAGATGTATTTCACTGGAAATAATCTGGAGCTACACCAGAGATTGGCTGAGTTTATGATCTTATTGAGGATGAGATTGTAAATGTTTTGGCTGTTACTCCTCTGTTACTGGCATTAGAAGAGGTCTATAAAACTGCATGTAAAACCCCATTTGGATGGTAAAAAGGTTCCTAAAAAGGTTTTGAGAAAATACAAGGTGTAATTTAATCTTGCAGCTCTCTTTGCTCCTTTGTCAGCTGATTCAGCTATGGTTTTTCCAGCTACCAACTCTAACAAGAGAGCATTGACTTCTTGTAACCCTATATCACTTGATAAAATTTGCAAGTGGTTTGCATCTCAGGGAAAAAGTTGACTCGGTGTAGTTATTTAGTCTTTAGAATTTTACATTATCAGGGCTTTATTTGGAAATTTATTTTGCAATATGCCTGTGGTGTAGATGACTTTGCTGTATATTTGCCTACTGAACAGAACTATAGAAATGAGATTGTTTCTAATGTGACTTGGGTTTTGAAACATGCTTTTAGGGTGCCTTTAAAGGTGCGCGGACATTATTTCTAAATGCATCCACTTCTGTTGTATTGAGAATGTTTGCTTGTTTACAAAACACATTTTTTTCTAAGGATTTAAAAAAATAGGTTTTGAATGCTCCTTTAAGTTCTGAATTTGAGTTTGGTCCTTCAGCTACCCAGATTCTCAAACAGTGGGATGGTAGAGGTAAATTGATGCATGGGTTATCTAAAGTATTTTATATGCCCGGTTTCTCCTACAGTGAGGTATCCAACTTCAAAGGGCAAAACAAACAAAAATTCCAGCCTAACAAGTGTCAGAGTACCAAGAGGAAATGAGAGGAGGATAATGCTGCCAGACCAAGTAAAAGGGGTTCCTTTCCCAAAACGATCATTCCCCTGCTAAAACAGCAGCAGCATTGCATGAAACAGCTTCATCAAGACTGGGCACCCTGTCCCTTTCTCTTGTCCTTCTTTCCCTTTCACTTTAGCTCAACCCATCAGCCTGGGAACAAATAGTCTTGGAGTAGTGAATGATGCAAATACTTCAGTGAGGATGCTGTTGGCAGTGGGCAAAGAAATTCTCCATCCTTCAGGGAAATCCCTCCATACCCTTAAGACCAACACCCCGTTCTCTCTGGTACTCCTTCACAACTTCCAAGCAGGAGTTACAGAACCAGTTCCTGCACCACAAAAAGGAAAAAAGCAAAATATTTTTGGTGCCCAAAGGGGAGCTATCATAGAGACTAGTGTTAGCTTTTGCTTACCTTTCTGAATGTACCCAGTTCAAAATATTTACCCTGCAGACAGTCCTTCCCTTCTTCTGGAACACTCTTTCTTGATGACTTTACACCTGAAGGATGCTTATTATCACATGCCAGTTGCTCCAAACTTGAAGCTGATTACACAAATGTCCTGTCTCACCCTCACAAAGAATTGACTTCCTGGAGTATATGATGGACAGAGAAAAAAGTATGTCCTTTCTACAAGAAGACATAGTCCTGACTGTCCAGAACATTTTCAGGGATTTCTCCACAAAAGAGTTTTTTAAATTTGTATGCTTCATGATATCTGTAATCTTCATGACACCACAGGACAAACTCCATGTGAAAAAGATTGAATGGTACTTAAAATAAAAATTGTTGGTGCCAACACCTGCTTCCCTTGGACTACCAAGTACCAGTGCTGGATTTTGTGAAACAAAAGTAACAGTGGTGAATAGATCAGATGACTCTCAACCCAGACCTACCCTTCTCCCTCCAGACCCCTGTTCAGTTAGTCCATATGGACTCATCATGAGGAACAGCTTCCACGGGAGTTGTAGTGCAGAGCAAATGGGGTCCTTCAGACACTGCAAAGCACATAAATGGCAAAGAAATGTTAGCAGTGCTTCAGACCTTAAAAGATCTCCACCACTTACTGTCTCCAGGTCTCCTTTTATTGGTCACAGACACCACTACAAGCATGTGATACCTGAACAAACAACAGGGTACAAAGTCATACCGTTTTTACCAGTTGGCAGTGATGGCCTTGGAGTGAGCCATGCAGCTCGTGTCCACCAAAAAGCTCTCAAGCTGCTCCCGTACCTATAAAGCACCAACCCCTAACATACCCCAGATCTTATTTGCTGCTTTACATAAAAAGACGTGGACCCAGGGAGATAAACTCCATAACAGTAGTACAAAAAGATTACAAAAATTTTTAAAAAGATTTACAAACAATATACAAAAAATTCTGACAGTTGCCAACAATCACAATTTACAAAAAGGTGAATGTAAAACAGAAAACATTACATTTCTTAAGCCTTATTACAGGCAGTAATATGAAACTCATTAGATATATAACTAAAAAATCATTGTGGCATTTTCATTTGGAAGAAGTAAGACAAGAAGATAACAGAGTAGAAAACATTTGATCGAAGGCATGAGAAACTAGCCAGGAGTATTACAGGAGCATAGCCATTGTTGAGTAAGGTATTCCTTTAGGAGTTTTTTGAAGCTATGACGATCTGTGTTTTTTCAGATATTATGGGGTAATAGGTTCAACTGTTGGGCTACTTTGAAGGAGAAGAGAGGGTCACGAAAGTAATTATGGGACTTTGTAATGTTGAGTATAAGTTTATCGGATGATCTAGGGGTCCTGGGATTGGTACTTAGTTGCACTAGGTTGGAGAGTGCAGGGCAGTTTTCAGGTTTGTGGATACTAGAGTGGGCAGTGGTGAGCTGATTGAGGAATAACAAATTGGGAAATTCAAGCCAGTGCAGTTTTTGAAGAGCAAGGCAATGATGGGTCCTGTTGGGTATACTAGCAGCAAATTTTGCTATTTTGTTATAGCAGGAATCAAGCAGATGTAAATCAGACTTGTGCAGGTTAGTGAAAAGTTGAGAACAGTAGAGAAGAGTAGATAGGAGGTGGGATCTCGCTGTGGCTAGTCTGGCAATTTGAGTAAGGTAAGGTTTGGCCCTATATAGAGCACCAAGTTTGATGTGAACTTTCTTTATTGTGAGTGATATGTGTTTATTGAGTGTTGCGTTGTCCACCGTGACACCAAGTAGTTTTGTTTGTTTAACTGGTTCTATTATAGTGCCATTAGTGGAGTAGATAGAGAGAGGAGGTGGTTTTGCTTTGGATTTCCTGTTAGAGAAGATCATTAATTTTGTTTTGTTTGGGTTTAGGATGAGTTGAAGTTCATTTAGGTAATTTTCAATATCTAGAAATGATTTTTGCAGTTTATCTTGGATTTCCTGGGGTGTGGGAGCAGAGCAAATAAGAGTAGTCGTCAGCATATTGAATGATAGAAGCAGATTTAGTGGCAATGTTTAGACTATTTGTGAATATAATAAAAAGGAGATGGCCAAGGTTTGAACCCTGAGGAGCCCCAACAGAAACTGGGAGGAGTATGGAGAGTTCATTATCGCATTTAGTTACCTGTTGTCGATTAGGAAGCTAGCTAAAGAACCAGTTGAGAGCTGTAGGGTTGAGGTTGAAGGAAGCTAGAGTGTTGAGCAGTAGTTGGTGGGATACGGTATCAAAAGCTTTGGACATATCAAGGAATATAGTAGAAACTAGTTGTCCATTGTTTTTGAGGAGATTGATTTAGTTAGTGAAACTTATGAGGGCTGCGGAGGTACTGTGTTTTGGATGCATAGCCCTAAAAAAGCATGCAAGGAGCCTATGATTTGAAAACAACCCAAAGATAAACTTAATCCTCCACTGGCCAGATGCATTTTCTTTGAATGCGAGTTTTAATGTTATTTCAATGAATGTGAGTTTTAATGTTATTTCAATGAATGTGAGTTTCAAGGGCAGAGAAGTTTACTGCTCATGCTAATTCTGTTTTCATTGTGAGACTTTGTTTTCTTGGCAAATGGCTGCTAGTGTGTGTGCTGTTTTATTTCAATATTTGTAGTTATTCTAGAAGTAAATAAGAAAGCAGTATGCACACTGACAGGTTTGGACAGTGTTTATGGTATCTGGGGAGAAATAGCCAAGTAATGGAACACTGGAATGGGTAGGGAGGAGGCTGTTGTGGGGGGCGGGGGTAGCGGGTTGCTGTAGGAGGGGATGCTCTGGGGGGCCCCGATTTTTACCCTGTCTAGGGTCCTCTTTGACCATGATCCTGCTCTGCTTTTGTATGACAACTCTAGGATCACTGTACCTCAAAGTAGGGTAGATAATTCAAGATACTGCAACCTTATAAGTTCATTGGTCTGTACCAGTCTTTTGATCTGTGAAGATCTTATGTAGCCTAGCCTTTCATTTCCATGGTAATTTGTAACCCGAACATTTTGCATATGAATAACTCAGTGGCAGGCAGAACAATGGTAATTTGAAATATTTACTTGTTACTCCATTCCCTGATCTTTCGATCAAATGAAGTAGACCCGCCTAGTCCACCATTTTTGGCTGCCAATATTAACCTTTCGTGTTTTTGGTTTAAATTCACCTCTTCTTAACCATTCTTGCATTCGATCCTGATCAACATGAGGTTGTTCTAAGAGTTTACTGTCCTTGCAATGATATTTATGCATTTTCCACATTTCTTGCCTTCTAATCTGATATTTCATCTCATATTCTTTCTTTTGTTTTTTGGCACACTCAGTTGCTGTCTGATTTTTATCTACTTCTGGTTTGATTTCCATTCCCGCTTGACACTGATATGCTTCTGATAAATTAAGCAGGGAAGTCATCTTAGACTTATTCTCCTCATGTTTTAAAACTTATATTGCATTTGGGTCTTCTGAGGTCAGCAGGTATGTATGCATTCATACGATTGCACATCTATACATGTAATCAGTTTTGAGGAGGCTCATACCTCCTTCAGATTAGGGAATATATAGTCTTGGTATACACCGATTTTTATAGCGTCTTCTGCGTGGAGACATGCGTGAATGGGCGTACCTTTGTTGAAGGTTGTGCGTTAGGGCTGGTAACTCGGCACGTAAAAATCAACTACCAATCATTAGCAGACCGGAGTTCCGCTGTGGCGACCCCTAACCGGGAATAGCCGAAAGACACAAACAATTTGATAAACATGAAGCATCTTTCTTGTTTTCCTGTCTAACTAATCCAGCACCTTTTGGGGCTAGTCAGTCACTCGAAAACTGTAAGTTAGGACATGAAGAGCAAATTGGTTTACAACTTGGACTTTGTTCATAGATGTTAGTGCTGTTTCCAGTATTTTAGTCTTCTAAAATACTCCTAAGTTTTATTCACATCTTCTTTTGGCTTTTCCCGGTTAGGGGTCGCCACAGTGGATCATCGTCCGCTCATGATTGGTAGTGGAGTTTTACAGCGTCGAGTTGCCAGCCCGGTGCCCAACCTTCCACAGAAGACACACACACACACATTCACGCCTAGGGCCAATTTAGTGTGTCCAATCCACCTACAGCATGTCTTTAGGATGTGGGAGGAAACCGGAGCACCCGGAGGAAACCCACGCGACCACAGGGAGGACATGCAGAGTCCGCACAAAAGGCAACCCAGCTAAGGATCGAACTGGAGAACCTCTTGCTGTGAGGTGGCAATGCTAACCCCTGCACCACCATGGCCGCCCAAGTTTTATTCACATCTGTTCATGTATTTTTGTTGATCCTTCATCGGTTCCCAAATATTTATACACTCCATCTTGCTCAAGTTATTTTATATTACATCCCTTTCCCAGGCTGATGTTTTCTTGGTGCTGCAGCTTTCCTGCTTTATAGGTTGCTTTAGCACATTTATCAAGACCAAATGACATTCTTATATCATCTGAAAACATTTTGACCATTTGCAGTTGTGCTTTCAGTTCCTCATTTGATAAACTATACAGTTTTAAATCATCCACAAAAAAGAAAATAAGACTTTACATTTTGTTGTTTTCTGGGAGCCAAATGTATAGCCATAACCTAATCTGTTAAAAGACAGCTTAATGGGTTAAGGGCAAGACAAAAGAGCATCAGTGACAGAGAGTCACCCTGGAATACCCCCCTTTTAATTGTTATCCCTGGAATAATAATTTCTCCTTTATCATGGCTTAACTGCAAAGTGGGTTGCCACTTTTTCATGGTCACTGTAAAGTAATCGATCAGTGTAGGGTGTATCTTATACATTTTCAAGAACTCTCTTATCCATGAGTGTTGAATACTGTCAAATGCTTTTTTGTAGCCTATCCATGCTATACTTTTTACAGTGCTCCATTATGACTTTAACAACAGATGATCCTCTTTTCCATTGTTACTCTTTTCTTCTACTGCCATGATCGAGTTTTCTATTAAATGACTATAAACTGTGCCGGCATCAGTTCCAGTGTATAGTTTATACATTGTCAGAAGGCAAGTTATTGATCTATAGCTTTTAGGATAATTTGCAGGTTTGCTCTTAAGTAGGAGTATTGTTTTTCCTGTTGTTAACCAGGTTGGCATCTGTTTGGGATGCACATATACATAGTTCTTGAATTCAGTTGTGAGAGTTTTTCTGTGATAGCAGAATGTGAGATGGTATTGAATGCCTTTATGAGTAATGACATGCGATGTGTACTGATTTGCCCTCATCCAGTGCTTCAGCACCCTTTTTGAAGAAGTTGGCTAACTTAAGTAGGCAGGATCGACCCTTGATGAATCAAACTTGATGTACGTTAGCCCAGACGTACATTCACCCTTGCAGTTTTGCTGTTCTAAGGATTACAGTTACTGTGCCTGGAATTTCAACAGGTAACCCAGGTCTACATATGCTAGTCTTAATTACTGATATTGTGTTAAAGAGCAGACAATGCAGATACAGCAAAGCCACAGTTATGAAAAGTAATAAAATATTGCTATGTGTAAGGACATACTTGTTATTACAGGATGTTAATTTGAGATGCTGGGAAGCTTTAAGAGCTTCTGTAGAAATGTATGTAAAATTATAACTTCTTTTTCTTCTTTTTATGTTGTACAGTCTGGAAAAAAGTTAGTGTTTTTTCCAGCTATTAACTGGAGAGTTTGCCAGCACCACTGGGTACCCAGGCTTAAATAATATCCTGGTTATTGTTATTGGTGGTGGTGGAGGAGGATTACTGTACATTACCAGCCATCGCAATGTGAATAGAGTTAACCATGTTTATAATGTGGTGCAAAATATTAATAGGTCAAAACCCAGTTGGTTTGTTGTGCTATATATAATGTTGCACATGATACTTTTCACACTTATGGCAGAACTGTGAACTACTACCAGATATGAGCCTCATTTAGTCATTTATTACAGCATTTTTTCATAAACAGGGTTACTGGTAAATTTATGCAGTTTCACCTTTGCTGCTAGAGTGTTATATTTTGCTTATCATTTGCCTTCTTAGAGTTGCATTGCAGTGCCTTTCTGTTTACTTTGCTACTGTTTTCCTTTATGTCTGCCCAAGCCCCCACTCTGACAGTAAGCTAAAGTTTCTGATATTCTAACCTACCTGGGGTCATTGACTTGTAGATCAGAGTCGTAGGACAAGACCTCACAAGACTTCCAAAACTGCCTTTATTTGATTGGATCCATCTCTAGCAATTCTGCTATAATTAGCACAGATCCATGACCACCCAAGGTCTTTTATTCAAGTCTCTTAGGAATTGTGGAAAGCCCAGAAATGTGAGAAAAAGCTTTTCATCAAAGTGATAGAAAACTCCGTTATTTAAATTCTGCTTAAATACTTTAAGTTGCACTTATAATGATCCTTGTGGTGACACTTTGTTTTGTAGTTTTCTGATTTTTGCCATGTTTTAGGTAGAAGGTTATCTCTCTGCATTTTTTAGTTTGTTCTGAGACCTTAGTGTTATAGCTTCTTTTGCAGTTATGGGAAGATTGTGTATTACTGCAAGATTTTAACCTTGTTTATAGTGCACTTCTATCTCCATAAGTAAAATTACTTCTGAAGGCTAGTTGTTTGTATTTTGAACCTGTTTGGGGCCTTAATCTTGTAGTTTCATTCACAGTTGTTGCAGAACTTTGGGCTACTGCCACATTTTAGCCTCATTTAGTCATTTATTACAGTTTTTTTCCCATAAACAGCATTACTGGTAAATTTCTGCATAGTCTTTGGTGGGATTGCAGTAGTGGCAATATTGTGAATTCTGCTCCAGAAATTGTGCTTCAGTATTTTTATGACTGTTTATATTCCAGTTTTACTGCTAGAATCTTATAACCTGCTTATCATTTACGTGCTTAAATTTGCCTTTCTGTTTACTTTGCCAGTGTTTTTCCCCTGTTCTTTGTGTCTGCCCCAGCTTCCACTGAGACATTAAGCTAAAGTTTCTGAAATTCTAACCATAGGACTAGAGCTCTAGTATTGACTTTTTTTGACTGGATCCCACTCTAGGAAGTCTGCTTCTTGCAGCCTGAACTTTTTCTGAACCCTAACATAATTTTCCTGTTGTGGTATTAAAGGCTAGGTCTCTGGCTTCCACTCATTATGGTAGTCTGACTTCCAAAGTCCTGCCCTTCCCCTTTCATTGTTGTGTAAGCTGTTTAAGTACTTTTTCCACCCATTGTTTTTCATCTGTCCATAATACTTCGTGTCACCAAGCAAACCAGTATTGTTGTTGAGTAAATTTTATCTATAAAACTACCATTAGAACTGAAACTTGTTACTTAGTATGCCTAAAACAACACCATTGCATGAAGACAAGCTTAAAACAGCTAGTTTATGCATTAAACAGTACTACTATGAAATTTTAGTATAATCTAACCTAGTGTTAGTGCCAAACCCCAGTGACCATCCAAGGAGACCTCTGCGTAACCCAGTCCATAAAATACAATAGCTCACCCAAATACATGTCCAGAGAACATGGATATGCAATTTCCAAATGTCTCTGTAGCCAGCTTGGTAGATATGGGCATCCTGAGACAATGTAGTAATTGTCTCTTGTTCACAGACAGCCATTTAATCCTTAAAGAAACAAACACAGTATGAGAGAGATTGCAAAATACACACATTGCATCCACCACACAGTGTGTACCACACACACAGATAAACTCATCCTGCGGCACTAACAAGCAGTCTTCCCAAACTGCTGGAACCACAAGGACTTCTACAGTTGTATCTGTAAATATGAAAGGCAGTACACAGCAGTGTGCCAGTCTGGTGGTCAGAGGTGCTACCTTCAATATGCAGAGTGAAATAATCTGCTGGCTGAGAAATTCAGCTCAAACTTCACCCCCCCTCCCCACTCCCTCCCTGTCTTCCCCCATGAAATACCTACTAGCACAACCCCATGCAACTATTATCTGGGAGCATGTCTTGGCAGTGCTCGTTAAAGCCAGAAACCGTGTCTCAGTAGGCCCTGACAGTATCCTGGGATGCCGCCTAAATAGCTCGAAACATAACTGTCAGGACCACTTGAGTCACTTTTTAACTAAAACAGGCGTTGTACCATGAAAATGGAGGACCAAGGAAGTATTTGAGGAAAATGCTGCATACTGCTTACCTAGTCCTGGCCAAGACCAAGACATTTGATATAGTACACTACTCAGGTATAGCTGACAAACTCCTCTGAACAAGGATATTTAGGAGGCAACTAGGGATAGTGTCAGGGACCAGTGAAGCAGTGTTTTTGGCCTTAGTGAGCACCTCCAGGACCCTTTCCCTGTTGATAATTGGGGGGAGTGCTAGAAGGGATTTCACAGGGGGTAGTGGGGGGATGAAGTTAGACCTAAACTTATCAGCCAGTAGATTTGCTATGTCACCCTGGTCAGTAAAGGTTGTGCTATTTACCACCAGCATAGCCGAAAAAGTCCTTGTGATTTTCCTTAGCCTGGGAGGCTATCCTGACCTCATAATTGACCTTGCTGGACTTTATTAGACCTCTTAGTTTATTATTTAGTTAAAACAGAGAGCTCTTTTCTCCATTAGAGTTGCTTTTTTCATTTTGGCCATGAGTTTTTTCTTTTGTTGTATAGCTTGTTAAGGTAAGGGTTTCACCAGTGTCATTTGTTTTTGGTGTTAGAGCTGGGCTTACTTAGGTGTGTCAGCCTCAATGCAGCCATCTACATGTTTGTATAGGGTTTCTGTAAATAATTCTGCATACATAGCTGTGTTACCGAGGTTTGGGGGAGCTGTTTATTTTGACAAAGCATCGGTTAATAAGATGTAGTTTGTTTACTATAGTTCCTAACTGTTATGGGTTTAGTTGGGTTTTCCAGGTTGAATTTTATTTCAAGGGAGACAGCTTTGTGGTCCGATTTCACCAATGAGGACTTGACATGGAGAGGTTCAAAGCTGTCCCATGTTATTGAGTACTAGGTCCTATATGTTTGATCCTCCAGTTGGAGGATGCTCTAGCTGGTCCAGGGTGTTTGTGTTAACGTCCAGGAAACACTGTGCCTGTGACTTAGAGGCAGTGTATGTTTCCCAGTCTGTAGAGAGGTACTTAATGTCTCCCATGAATAGACTGGATGGATGATGAGTAGCTCCAGTAAGTCTAGGTAAGAGTTGTGGGTCATAGATGGCGACCTGTAGCTGCCCAGTACATGGTAGGGAACTTTGTCTATGGAAAATTGGACATGGGTGAACTCCTGGGCATCATACCGTTTACCCACCTTACAGAGGGGTAGTTAAAGTCTCCCATAAATAGGGTATTTGCTTGGATGGTGAGTGCCTCTAGAAGTTTTTTTTTTTTTTTGCTATGTTGATAGTTATGTCATTTTGACATTGCCTAAAAAAGGCAGTATGGGGATGGGTAGAGATTTAGCCAATATCCAAAAGCCCAGCAGGGACAAGTTCAGACCATTCTTGGCAAAGCAGAGTGATCTCTTAACCATGTCCCCCCATGCTGATAGGTATTGTATTCCCCTGATGTGACACCAAATACTAAGCCAATTATCAAAATCAAAAATTTTCTGTTCATATCATGGCATCAACGTTGGTGAAGGTAGAATGGTGCTCAATGCAAGACATGTACCTGTGTGCAACGCATGTTTAGAGAGATCCATAATGTCTCTTTTCATATAGTCCAGTGAGGTACACCTCAGGTCATTTACACTCACATTAACTATGATAGAATCATATTGATAACTGTGGTGCAGTAACCTGAATGCATGCATGATATTGTGGATCCTAGCCCCAGGCAGGCAACTAACCATTATCTTCTCCTTGTCCACCCTGGTGAGAGGAATATCTGTGTGTCATACAATAGAATGCCCTATGACAACAGTACTATCTACTATCTAAAGTGTTTGCTTGCCTTATGCTCAGAAGGTTTCTCTTAAGATCATTGAGGTGACACTCTTCTGGCCTACACAATAGTGGTTCTCCTGTCTTATGCAATGGCTGTGAGCAATTACCACAGGCTTCCTGCATACTGGATCTATTCTGGTATTTGATACATTCCAACCCCAAACAACTGATTGCCTGGATGATGGAATCTTTATATCTTTCAGGCACCTTTTTATGAAGATGTGCAGCAGGTATTAAAGAAGGCAGCAAATCCTGCTAACTGAAAAGCGTATGGGGTCCGAATGGAGAGATGAAAAGTCATCAAGCAAAGGAGAGTAGTTGTGAAATTGAATTCATCCTCAAGTCTTGGTGAGATCCTTCACAAGGTGGACCCTGTTTTCTACAAAATCTCACCAAGGCGACACTGATATATAGACTGTATTTATATAGCATATATCATGGATAGAAGTAGGTCAAAAATTAAAAGAGATAGCTGGGTGCACAAGACCCAGAATAAAAAAGTGCCCAATCCAGGTAGGTGTACTGGTGCCAGGACTGGAAAAAAATTACAGTGTAGAATCCTCAAAATATGGAAACATTCCTTCAATGGGGCCAGGCCAGGCCCATGTGGAGGATGGCCCCCTGTTGTAGAAGGAAGTAGCAGTCCACAAAAATCACAAAAACTGATGGGCCAAAAAAGAACCATAAAGACAATAAAGTGGACTATTGAGGATAAGAAAGAAATTATGTATTGTTACTATTATGCAAAAAGCCCAGAATTTCCAGACACAAGATATACAAAACGATTACTTCCACAAGAAAAAAATGTCAGAAGCTTCAAATGAAAATTTACATCAATTAAAACAACAGATTTGTGAAAACAGTTTATAGATCAAGAAACTTGATCTGTTTGGAAAAAGAAGCATCTGAGGAAGTGCGAAAATATAAACAAAACCAAGAGATATTTGAAAAGTATAAAAAAGAAATATGGACATGGGAAAGAGAGAGAGATCTCATGTGGTGTAATATTTATGCAAAGGAGAAAGCTAAATTAATCAATATAAAGAAGGCAGCCCCAAAGATATTCGAAGAAAAATACAGGCAAAGGCATCCAGATATGCAAAATTTCACAGTAAAAACAATAATATCACAAAGATGGAATATGGAAAAGAAGATTAGTAAAGTAGAAGTTAAAAAAATAGAAGTTGAAGTTCTGGAGTGCCTGGGAAGTGAAGGATTTGGTGTAGAAAGTCTAACACAAGTTACATCACAGCATGATGGAGTGAGTCCCCAAAGTAAGGAGAAGCAGGAAGATCAGAAAACATCTGAAGAAGAAATATGGACATGGGAAAGAAAAAGAAATTTAATATGGTGTAATATTTATACAAATAAGAAAGCAAAACTAACCAATATAAAAACAGCAGTACCAAAGATATTTTAAGAGAAGTACAGGCAAAGGAGTCCAGACATGGAAAACTTTACAATACAAAAAATAAGACAAAGGAGAAAAGGAGATTAGTAATGGAGAAGTTAAAGAAAAAGAAATTGATGTTATGGAGTACCTGCGACGTGAAGGATTCAATGTAAAAATCTAATTCAGGAAGCACCACAACAGGATAGAGCAATGGATATCCAAATTAAGTGGAAACCAGTTGAACAGGAAGCAATTGGTCAGGCGCTATATGAAGATAATTTGGAGCCTTCCACAGGAAACCAATATAATTCACATGAAGCTAGACAACAAGGGAAGGAACAGGAAACTGTAGAAACTCTGATGCAGTCAGTGTTGAGGAGTGATAGGCCAATGAATTCCCATATGACAGAGCAACGGATAGCATAAGATGAAATTGAAGAGAATGAACCACAGGAAGATGCTGTTGAACCTTCTATAGAATACTTGCAGGAAGTGGAAACAAGGGATGTGCCCTCAGTTTGGAAGAAAATGAGCTAAGAGAAGAGTTGCTTAATTAAGATCAATGAAAGAAGTAGACTGCAGAAGTTTAATAAAACCCAAAAAGTCAGAAGTCTGATAAAACAAATGAACACAGTAATTAGGACTGTTCATAGAGACCCATGTGATATAACAGAAGTAAACAGGATATATTACTGTGCAGCTAAATTAATAACTGATAAAGTTCTGCCACAAGAACATAGGGTAGTAAAGGAAAGGAAGGGGAGAAATCGAATACTATCATGGAAATATCGAATAGAGAAAACTATAAAGCAGTTAAGACAAGAAGTGTCACTGTTAGAAGACTATAGAAGAGGGAACAGATCAACAAAAATACTAAGAAAGATAGATGTGATAAAAGCAATGAGCAGTATTAGAACAGACCAGGATCTATCATGCACTATCACAAATAAAGTATAAATCTCACCACAGACGGAAAAATGTAGAAGTTATGAGGATAAATATAAAGGAAAAGTACAAAATAAGCAATTTATTGATGACCTAAAAAAAGTTTTATAGAGAATTGGGAAACAAGGTAAAAAGAATTGAAAGAGCACCAAAAAAGGAGAAATAGATACATTTTGTTGAAGTATCTATGAAGATCCTGTGGAACATAACAAAGATGCTAAATGGATAGAAGAAGTAAAAGAAAGAATAAGAAGTTTAAAGGTACAGGATATGAAATGTGATGAAGTAATAGCCAGAGAGATTGAAACAACGTTAAGAAAAGCCTCAAATTGGAAAACCCCAGGCCCAGATGCAGTACCGAACTTCTGGTTAAAAGTATTAACATCTTTGCACAAAGATTTAGCCATGAGTAAGAACTATTTATATGCGCACCCTGAACAGGCACCAACCTGGCTAACAGCAGGAAAAACAATGCCCTTACTTAAGTGAACCTGCAAGCTGCCCTAAAAATTATAGACCAGTAACTTGCCTTCCGACAGTGTATAAGATATACATGGTAATTGATGCCAACAGAGTCTATAGTCATTTAGAAGAAAACTCAATTGTGGCAATAGAACAAAAGGGCAATAAAATAAAGTTTTATGGAACAAAAGATCATTTGTTGTTAAATAAAGTCATAGTGGAGAAGTGCAAAAAGGGGAAGAATTATGGATTGACTACAAAAAAAGCATTTGATAGTATCCCACAGTCATGGATAAAAGAGTGCTTAAAAATGTATAAGATACACCCAACACTGATCAACTACATTACAGTGACCATGAAACAGTGGCAAACCACTTTGCAATTAATAAAAAACCAAGTGCTGCCAAACCGTTGAAAATACAAAAATAGACCACGGACTCCTTGTGCCAGCAAGCAACCACAAACGTTGTCTTAACGCAATTTTATTAATTACAAGCGTTTTCGCCACACAACAATGTGGCTTCTTCAGAGAAAAAGTAATAACAATATGAGAAAGTGCACACCTCTTTTTATATTACTGAGAAGGGAAATGACATCACAGAAGGTAAAAGAGCTCAATAAGCTCATAAAATAATAATGCACATTTTTTGAAAGATAATCAGCCTATTAATCGAACTCCAGCCTAAATGATTAAGAACTCAAAAATAATAAAAATAATAATAAGAATAAAACCAAAACAGAAACATAAAGTAATGTATTGAAACAACTTATAAGCAAGCTACTTAATAAAAAGTGTATGTCCCTATTTAAAAAGGCATAAACTAAGTCAGATCACTACAAAATAATTAAAATAATTACAATAATTAATAGAAACATATTAAGTTCAGAGTAGAATAAACAAGCATGGATAATAATTGTTTTACAATAAAACAATGCATAATAAATGCACAACAGTGCTCTACCGCAAATAGCTCCTCATTCTAAGTACTGCAGAAATATTGCAGTTTTCGTTTAAACCTGGATGGCAAAATGCGTCCATGTGTAATTGCCACTCAAGTTCCCTTAGTTCTAAGAGCAATGATATAGGGCCCCCACGAATGTTACTGCTTACTTGGTCGATAGCCATAAATGAAAAAGAGTGCCCAGGATGGATGTCTATGTGTTTTGCTAGTGCGTTGACGTCACTATTTTTCTTAATAGCGTATGTGTGCTCATAGACCCGGTCTCGTAGCCTGCGGTCAGTCTTCCCTAGATAGAAAGAGGGGCAACAATCACAAAAGGCCACGTATACAACAGATCTGCTCTCACAATTAAGTGGAAATTGGATTGTATACTTCTTGTCCCTTATTGTGTAAGTCTGGCCAGCCCTCATTTTATGGCACCAATTACAGAACCCACATGGGTACATACCTGTTCGTCTATTGAAACTTTTTTTGGAAAAATCCCTTTGTAGGAGTTCTTTGAGGTTATTATTCCTTTTGAAGACGAAATTGGGAAACAGTCCCAATTTCTCTGTAAGTTCTGGGCTTCCCAAAATAAATTGCCAGTTCTTCCTTATTAGTGAGGTAATAGTCCTAGAATTAAGACTATAGGTGTTAACATAGCTCGTTGAAAAGTGACGTCCATTACTATTCCTGGTGGTATCACACTGTAGGGTGGTGTTACCAGAGGATGACTGGAAACCAACATTGGGACTAGGGTGAAGTAAAGGTTGACCCTGAAGGATGGGTTTATAAAACCCATTCGTCCTTTTGACTGTGACCTCTGACGTAATTTCATCCACTAGATGTCTAGGGTAGCCCCTGTTAAGGAACATGCTACCCAACATGTCACATTCACTCTGAAAAGCAGCAAAATCACTGCACATTCTACCTGCCCTGACCATTTGCCCCTTCACAATAGATCTCTTTTGTTTGAAGGGGTGGTGGCTGGAGAAGTGCAGGAAAGAGTTGCAGTATGTCGGCTTTCTGTAAACACTAGATGTGTAAGTGTTAACATTTTTCCTTAATTTCACATCAAGGTAATCTATTTCACATACCGAAAACTTCGATGTGAATTTCAGGAATTCTGTTGTACCGTTTAAGAAATGTACAAATTGGGTAGCCTCCGTGTTACTACCACGAAAAAGGATGAAAATATCGTCAAGGTATCTTGTATAAAATTGCAGGTACCGCATCTGGTCTACGGACGAGAAAAGAAAATTCTTTTCCCAGTATCCCATGAAAAGGTTGGCCACAGAGGCTCCACAAGGGGAGCCCATCGCCACACCTTTTTTCTGTAAGAAGTATTTCTTGTCAAATAGGAAATAATTTGATGACAATACCACATCCAAGATTTCTGTGACGAGGTCAACTTCCATTTTTGGCGCTCCAAGGTCTGTGAGAAGGAGGGCTATCCATTCCAAAGCTTCCTGGTGTGGAATAGAAGTGTATAAATCCACGACGTCGATGGTGAGAAAGTTATTCTCATCATCAAACGGTATGTTGTTAAGATTTCGCAGGAAGGTCCAGGAGTCTTTGCATACTCCGTCAAGGTTCTTCAGGTATTTTGACAGGATCTTATCCACTAATTTAGCACTAGGGTACGTCATGGATGATCTACCATCAACTAACACCCGCATTGGCGGGTTGTTGACATCCTTATGAACCTTGGGTATGCCGAACATTACTGGAATTTTTGGCAACGTGATGTCTATGTAGTTGTAGGTATCAAGGTCTATCTTACCTCCCAAAAACAAATCACGGAAGAGCCCTCTCATCATGTTATGGGTCCGGTGTATTTCGTTGAGTGAAGCTGGAGAGTAAGCTGGTGGACCCAGTACATCAAGCATTTTCTCAGTATACCTAGAATTACTTTATGTTTCTGTTTTGGTTTTATTCTTATTATTATTTTTATTATTTTTGAGTTCTTAATTATTTAGGCTGGAGTTCGAGTAATAGGCTGATTATCTTTCAAAAAATGTGCATTATTATTTTATGAGCTTATTGAGCTCTTTTACCTTCTGTGATGTCATTTCCCTTCTCAGTAATATAAAAAGAGGTGTGCACTTTCTCATATTGTTATTACTTTTTCTCTGAAGAAGCCACATTGTTGTGTGGCGAAAACGCTTGTAATTAATAAAATTGCATTAAGACAACGTTTGTGGTTGCTTGCTGGCACAAGGAGTCCATGGTCTATTTTTGCACTTTGCAATTAAGCCATGATAAAGGGCAAATTATTATTCCAGGGATAAAAATTCATAGGGGGATATTCCAGGATGACTCTGTCACTGCTGCTACTCTGCCTTGCCCTTAACCCATTAAGCTGTCTCCTTAACAGCGTAGGCTATGGTTATAATTTGGCTCCTAGAAAACAGTAGTGTGAACACTTCTCATCTTCTCTTTGTTGATGATTTAAAATTGTATAGCTCATCCGATGAGGAACTGAAAGCATAACTGCAAGTTGTCAAAACGTTTTCAGCACCAAGAAAACATCAGTTTGGGACAAGAGTGTGATATAAAAGGACTTGAACAAGAGGGAGTGTGTAAATATTTGGGAAGTGATGAAGGATCAACAATAAAACATGAGCAAATGCAAATAAAACTTAGTAAGGTGTACTTTAGAAGACAAATTAATCCTGAAATCAGCAGTGACATCTAGGAACAAAATCCAAGCTATAAACCCAATTTGCTGTTCCTGTACTAACTAACAGTTTTGGAGTGATTGACTGGCCCCAAAACATGTTGGATAGATTAGATAGGAAAACAAGAAGGATGCTTCATGCTTACCAAATTATTTATAAAAATCAGTGCATACCAAGATTATATATTCCCTGTTTCAAAGGAGGGATGGGGCTCTTTGAAATTGATTACATGTACAGATCTGCAATCATGGGACTCCACACATCTGCTGACCTCACAAGAACCAAATTTAGTGAGAGTTTTGAAACATGAGGAGAATAAATCTAAGATGACTTTCCTGCTTAATCTAGCAGAAGCATATCAGCGTCAAGCAGGAATGGAAATCAAGCCACAAACCAAACCAGGCAGCAACTGAATGTGCCAAAAAACAAAAGAAAGAATATAAGGTGAAGGACCAGATGAGAAGGCAAGAAATGTGGAAAATGCATAAATATAGTTGCAAGTATAGAAAACTTCTGGAAGACCCTTATATTGATCAGGAACGAATCCAGGAATGGTTGAGGAGAGGAGAATTCTCACCAAGAGATGAAAGATTAATATTGGTGGCGCAAGACAATGGGCTACATAAATGTTTGTTTACAAAGTCCATTGAACATGTGGGAGAAACAAGTTTTGCAAAACAAAATTGGAAACAGTTGCACACCTCGTTGCTGGCTGCGACATACTAATGGCAGAAGGACTGTATACTGAAAAGCATAATAATGTGACGAGACTGTTGCAGTGGGGAATGTGCAAACATTGTGGTTTTGAAGTGGCTTTAAAACTCTGGAAACATTAGCCACAAAGCATCATATAAAATGATGAAGTCTACATCACATGGGATTACCCATTACCAACAGTTCAAAAGATAGATGCTAGAAAACCAGATATAGTGGTCCAAGAAAAGAAGACAAAAGTAGCATTGATCTTTGAAATCACTACACCCAGTGACTACAGTGTCCTGCGTACAGAGAGACACAAAGTCATAAAATATCAGGATTTGTAAGCAGAAACGTGAGCAATGTGGATGAAAGATACCCAGATAGTTCCAATAGTAGTAGGAGCAAAGGGTCTTATAAAAATAGTCTACAATCATATTTAGAGAAATGCTGCCAATAAATGTAACTCCATACGAATTAAAGGAGTCATTACTGGGCACATTGTGGGTGCTACGAAGAACACTTTTGGCTGATATCAAAGAGTGAAACAATACTAAATTCATGAACTTTAATCATACTTTGACTTAGGAATGGGGTCCATTCCCATCATGGTATTAGAAATCAAAAAGATTTAGAGAAATTAAAAAAACAAAGTGTATAGGTTCATAGGTAGGTACTAGGCTATTGGCCCTAGGGCCTATACAAGCCTAGCCAAAAAGGTACCCTGGCTTTCGCCACCCAAGAAAATTATTTTCCTGTGCCCCTGTCAAGCAGAACCACAAAAGTGATCCCCAGGGTGAATTTCCTGTTACCCATCCAGTCATCAAGATTTTTCTTGAAGAGTGCTAATGAGGAGCTCTGTTTGACATAGATAGGTAGTCTGTTCCAGAGTATGGGAAGTCTCTGGGACAGGAATCAATCCCTCCAGCATGTTCTGTTTATTGTGGTGACAAGGTTTAGGCCCCTAGAGCATGTAGCTCGGAGGGATTGGGATTTCTTTAGGTGGAGCATGTCCAACAGCTTTGGGTTTGTCATAGCTTTGAATGTTAGGCAGAGATCGCCTCTGAGTAGGTGATATGCAACAGAGTAAAGCTCGAGTTTTTTGAGATGGTCTGCATATGGCATCTGTTTGAGGCCAGTAATTCTCTTTGTGAGGTATTTTTGCGGCCTTTCCAGTTGTTGTAGATGTCTTGTGAGGTACATACCAAAAGGGGCGTTGTACTCTACAATGGGTCTAATGAGTGATGAGTAGAGGGGAACAATGACCTCTTTTTTTCTGGATGAGAAACCTTTTGTGATGAGGTGTGCCACGTAGAAGGATTTCCTGACCACTGTGGCGATGGGATTATCAAAGGAGAGACTATTGTCCACCTGTGTCCCAAGGTCTCTTATCACACTTTCGGTGTTAAGTAGACTACCGCCTATATGGTAGTTCATGGGTACAGAGTTTTTACCAAAGGGGATGACAGTGCACTTTTTGGCATTGAGCTTGAGACCATGTCTTTGACACCAGGCATCTGTCTCAGTGAGGCCCTTTTGTAGAATGTCCACATCGTTAGGAATTTCGATTATGGCTCCTAGTTTGCAGTCATCTGCGAATTTAGTTAGTCAAAGACCTTCTGTGTTAGCCTGTACTTCAGAGAAGAAGATACCAAACAGGAGAGGACCCAGGACCGAACCCTGTGGTACTCCACTTGTCACTGGTCTGAAGTCTGATTTGGAGTCTGCTACTTTCACAGTGTGGGTTCTGTCAGTAAGCCATTTGGCAACCCATCTTGTGACCTAGGGATTTATACCTAGTTTAGTGAGTTTATCTATAATTTCAAAGTGGGGGATGGTGTCAAACGCCTTGGCAAGATCTAGATAGGCTGTGTGAACCACCTTACCCTCATCTATGGCTTTGGTGACTACTTCAAAGAAATCTATCAGGTTTAGGAGACATGATCTGCCTTTTACAAACCCAAACTGTGTAGGGTCCAGAGTTTGGAGATCTCCAATGTCTTTGTTTATGAGTTCTATGATGATACGTTCCATGGCCTTGGAGACGAGGCTCGTCAGGCTAATGGGGCGATAGTTCCCGGGGACTGTTGTGGCCCACCCCCCTTTGTGGAGTGGGATAACTGTCGCGGTGCGCCATTCAATGGGCACAAAGCCTGAGGTGAGGCTATGATTGAACATGGTACTTAGGTGGGGTGCCAGTTCATTCTGTAGTTCATGTAGACGGCAACCAGGTCCCAAGGATGCTGTGTTCTTGGCTTTGGAGAGTGAGGTTTTTACCTGTGCAGCCGTGATTACAGGAACTTTGCATTCTTCTGGTATAAAGATGGGCCCTTTAGAGGGTGAGAGGGGGGTAAAGTTAGCACTGAACCTATCTGCCAGGATGTTGGCAATATCAGTTGGTTCTGTATATTTAGTGTCATTGTGCTGTAACTCAGAGCAGATCTGAGTATTGCCATTGAGATTTTTGACATAGCTGTAGAAGGTTTTGTGGTTGTCTTTAGAATCAGTGGCAATTTTGTTTTCATAACTAGCTTTGGAGGATTTTATGAGGGATCTCAGCTTCTTACTGAGGTTGACCAAGGAGTTCCTCCAATCATGGGATTTTGCTCTTTTTTTTGCAACAGTTTCTTTCTTTTGTTGTAGAGTTTGTTTATGGCAAAAGACCACCAGATTGGCTTCCTTTTTTTGGAGGATAGCATCTTGGTTCAGTTAGGGATAGCACGATCCATGCACTCGTGTAAGTGCTTATAAAGTGCATTTGTGTAGGATTCAGCAGTCGTACCTCTATTGTCCATCTGCATGGGTGTCGTGAAGTTTGCCACTTCTGTCTTAAGAAGCGTGAAGTTGGCTTTGGAGAAATTTTTCACAGTTGTTTTCCTAATTGGGGGTGGGAGCGGGATGTGGATGTCTAGGGTGATTAGCTTGTGGTCGGATCTGACCAATAAGGAGCTGACCTCTGGTGTGGAACACCGATCACCCATGTTGGTGATAACCAGGTCTAGGATATTGCTGCCCCTGGTGGGGGTGTGGATAATTTGATCCAAGGCGTTGGAATTGATGATTTCCAGAAACCGTTGAGCAAAAGAGTTGGTACATGAGTAGTTTTCCCAGTTAATGGTAGGGTAGTTGAAATCACCCATTATTAGAGTGTTGTGTTGTACATTAATATTTTCCAGTGTATCAAGAAAAGAGGAGTGGGAATCCTGGGGCATGGTAGGAGGTCTGTAGCAAGCTACAATCTGGATTGCAGTTTTGCCCAGAGTTAGTTGAACTTGGATAATCTCGGATGCATTATGCTAAGCAACTAGCTTGGAGGTGTGGATATCCTTAATGAATATGGACACGCCTCCGCCTTTAGTGTTTCGGTCCGGGTTTGGTGGCCGAAAGGTGTGGTATGAATTATAGCCTGGTAATGCAGGGGTGCTCTCTGGAGCTTTGAACCAGGTCTCTGTCACTGCACAGATGTCAATGTTCTCCAAGGAGTGCCTCGAGTGAGTGCATTTTGAGGTTTAGACTTCTAGCATTGAGTAGCATTACCCTCAGATTTTGCTTGCTTGTACCTGTTATGGTGGTGAATTTGTCATTTGAACCTTGCCTAAAAAAGGCACTATAGGGGTGGCAAGAGCCTTTGCCAGTATCCGGAATCCTAAGGGCGACAGGTACAGGCCATCTCTGGCAAAGCAGCTTGGTCTGTCGATCATGTCATCCCAGGCAGACAGATAGTGGATTCCCCTAGAATGACACCAGAAGCTTAGCCAATTGTTAGTCAATCATTTTGTCCTTGTACTGTGGTGTCATTCTGGGTGATGGCAGGATGCTACTCGGGGCTAGGGTCATACCAGCCTGGGCTACAAGATCGGAGAGCTCCTCCATGTCTCTTTTCATGTAGTCCAGGGAGGTATGTCTCAGGTCATTCACACCAACATGGACAATGACAGAGTCATATTTGTACTTGTTGTGGAGTGACCTGAGTGCGTGCGTTATGTGGCGGATCCTGGCACCTGACAGGCAGCTGACAGTAACTTTTTCCTTGTTTAGCCTGGTGAGTGGAACATCAGTGTGCCTGACTATAGAGTCACCTATGACTAGAGTGTTGGGTACGTTATGCCTTATGGGCTGTAGTTGAGTGGCACACTGAGTATGTGGGCTATGTGTCATTTGGGTTGTGTTGGGGGGTGGAGGTTGCTTGCATTTCTGCTTTGGAGGTCTCTGTTGTTTGGGCAGATTTGTACCGAGAGCATCCGCGAATGTAGGTGTGTGTTTTGTGCTTCTATGTGTGTGTTTTGGTGGTGTAGGTTTTGAGGGACTATGTGGTGAGTGTGGTGCGGTGCAAGTGTTTACCTTCTCCTCTTGACTGCCTAGGCCAGTCTTTGGTGAAGAGAGCTTTGCTTCCAGTTTGGCTATATAAGTGCATCTCTCACAGGTCATAGTGTTGGGTGGTAGGAGGAGATGGTTGTCTGTGTACATAAGGCAATTGCTGCATTGTCCCAAGATGCCCAGATTCATCAGGTAGACAGGAGAAAACACCGGGAGCTGACCTTTAGACATGCCTGAATAGGTGCTTATTTATTAAGTACTAAAAACTGTTTTCCTCTAGACAAGTGAGGAAAGTTGAGTGCTGTAGTAATTTGTAACTTATTTAGTGCTTACAATGAGTTCTGAACAAGTGCTGAGATCAAAGAAACAGATGAGTGCTAAAACTAAAAAGCTGGATAGTTGCAAGGGAAATTTTGAAGAACAGACTTTATGGCGCCAGGAATAGTTTAACCCCAGTTAAGTGGGGAGGGCTTAGGAGCTCACAAACAGTCCTGGACACAGCAAATCCGTATCTGACCTGCCACAGGAAAGGGGGGAAGCAAGCTTAGAATTTTTTTTCCAGTAAAGTGGAAATGGAGAAAGCTGGAACAGAAGTATATTATTAAATGGAAATTTTTTTTCAGTTGGTGCTAAAGAAAGAACCAGCACCCTTTCAGAGTTAATGTTGCTCTGGTTCTACATTATCTGTGTGAATTAAAGTTCATTTGATAGGCATTTCAGCATGTCTGCCACGGATCCCACTCTTTCAATGTAGTCTCATGAAAATGTTTTTAAAAGGGGGTGTAGCATTTGAAGCCTCCTAGAAATCAGGTGGCTCTTCCTTGAGATATTAATTTTGTGTTAGTATATCTAACTTTTACTGCATTTGAACCAGCTCATCAGACTGACTTGAGGTTCTTGACACAGAAAACAGCCTTACTGAGCAACTGCTAACCTGATAAAAGTGTTTTTTTCCTGCTACTACCTGGGCAACTGTCCGATCTAGCTAAACTGCAAGTATTTCTGCTTCTTGAACTTTTTTAAACTGTTTAAAGTTGTTTTTGCACCTGCACTTTTAAAGTTTGTCCTGTTTGTTGCATTTATCTGTTGAGGCTGCACACTCAAGTGTGCTAGCCTGTGTTACATATTTATTGCATTTTCCTGCTGTTTGTTGCAAAAAAGAAAAAAAACAAAAAAATGATCCTTGTTTCCTGTCTTTCCTGACCTAGAGTTGTCCAATACAGGCTTTGCTGTATTCTGGACTTTTGGAAAGTTCCTATGTTGCCCATTTCCTTTCTTGGATAAAGGGAGGCTTCTTTGTTCACCAGTGGCAGTGGGGAGCTTAGAGCAACCAATCTGTCCCTGGAGGAGTGTTCCCAGCACAAGAATCTGATAGTCTATTGGCCGTTTTGGGCCAATTTCTAGCTCTTTCAAGTCCCCCTGTATAAAACCCGCTTTGGCACGGTTTTTGCACTTGTTACTACTCAGCCAAGCTCCTCGTGATCCTGCAGAATGCTGCTAGCAGCAGAGAGGCTAATAGAGCGACTGCTAACCTGATAAAAGTGTTTTTTTTTCCTGCTACTACCTGGGCGACTGTCCGATCTAGCTAAACTGCAAGTATTTCTGCTTCTTGAACTGTTTTAAACTGTTTAAAGTTGTTTTTGCACCTGCATGTTTAAAGTTTGTCCTGTTTGTTGCATTTACCTGTTGAGGCTACACACTCAAGTGCGCTAGCCTGTGTTACATATTTATTGCATTTTCCTGCTGTTTGTTGCAAAAAAGAAAAAAATACAAAAAAAATTATCCTTGTTTCCCATCTTTCCTGGCCTAGAGTAGTCCAAATACAGGCTTTGCTGTATTCTGGACTTTTGGAAAGTTCCTGTGTTGCCCATTTCCTTTCTTGGATAAAGGGAGGCTTCTTTGTTCACCAGTGGCAGTGGGGAGCTTAGAGCAGCCTATCTATCCCTGGAGGAGTGTTCCCAGTACAAGAATCTGGTAGTCTATTGGCCGTTTTGGGCAAATTCCTAGCTCTTTCAAGTCCTCCTGTATAAAACCCGCTTTGGCGCGGCTTTGCGCGATTTTGTGCATAGCGCAGCATCGGGCAGCTCCGCTTTTAAACCATTCTCGGCTCCACAAAGTCTGCTCTTCACATTTTCCCTTAGAACTGATCTAGTTCTCATAATAAACACCCTATTCCTACTCTAAAGCCTGGCACTTGCTCACTAAAGCAATTATATAAGTCAGCACTAAAAAATTAAAAGCACTACACCCTCACAAACTCCCCTTGAGTATCTTGTTCCCCATTGGCTATTTTTTTCAATTATAAAGGAATTCCCAATACTATTCTAGCATGTCCAAAGGTCAGTTGTCAATCTCCTCTCCAGTACAGCTGGTGAATCTGAGAATCTTGAGGCAATGTTACAACTGCCTCATGTACACAGACAACCCTCTCCTCCTCCCAACAAATTCCAACACATGTGAGAGATGCAACCATATAGCCAAACTGGAGGCTAAGCTCTCTCAACTCAGTACTGGCATAACCAGTCAGGAGGAGAAGGAAACCACATTCATTACAATTCCAGTCTCACATAGACCTACCACGACAGCAAACCAAACACATAAACACACAAAAACATACTCGGAGGCTCTAAATAAAAATCTGCCTAAGCAGCAGAGACCTCCAAAGCAGACACCCAAGCAACCGCTACCCCAAAACAAAACACGTGCAACACATAGCTCACAAAGCCAGTGTGCCAAACAGTCACAGCCCTTAAGGCTAAACAACACACCTGATACACTTGTAATACGTGACTCTATCGTCAGGCACACTGACGTCCCGCTCACCAGGCTGAACAAGGAGAAGGTCACGGTGAGCTGCCTGTCGGGCCCTAGGATCCGCCACATAACACAAGCACTCAGGTCACTCCAAGGCAAGTACCAATATGACTCAGTCATTGTCCATGCTGGTGTGAATGACCTGAGACGTACCTCCCTGGACTACATGAAAAGAGACATAAAGGAGCTCTCTGAGCATGTAGCCCAGGCCGGTATGACCCTGACCTTGAGTAGCATCTTACCCTCACCAAGAATGATGCCACAATATGAAGACAAGATGATTAGTTTCAACAACTGGCTTAAGTATTGGTGTCATTCAAAGGGGATCTAATGCCTGTCAGCCTGAGATGACATGCTCGACAAGCCACGATGCTTCGCTAGGGACGGCTTGCACCTGTCACCCCTGGGCTTTCGGATATTGGCAAAGGCTCTTGCCACCCCCATACTGCCTTTTTTAGGCAAGGCTCAAAAGAAAAACCCACCTCCATAGGTATCACAAGGGATAAGAAACTAAAAGTAATGCTACTCAACGCCAGAAGTCTAAACCTCAAGATGCACGCACTCAAAACTCTCCTTAGCATGAAGAACATCGATATCTGTGCAGTAACAGAAACCTGATTCAAGGCTCCCGAGAGCACCCCAGCACTACCAGGTTATACCTCATACCATGCTTTTCGCCCCCAAAACTTGGACCGAACCACAAAAGGTGGGGGAGTATCAATATTTGTCAAAGATACCCACACCTCCAGGTTGGTGGCACAGCACAAAGCATCAGAGACTATCCATGTGCAACTAACAGTGGGTAAAACTGCCTTCCAGTTTATAGCCTGCTACAGACCACCCTCCCAAACCCAGGAACCCCAGTCGGCCTTCCTGAGAACACTGGAAAATATGAAGGTCTCTCCAAACACCATTATATTGGGCGACTTCAACTACCCAAACATAGACTGGGAGCATTACTCTAGCTCCAACACCCTAGCCCAAAGGTTCCTAGAATTTATAAACTCAAATGCTATGGAACAACTTGTTACCACTCCCACAAGAGGGGAAAACATACTGGACCTGATCATCACCAACATGGGGGCTCTATGCTCCAGACCAGAAGTGTATCCCTCACTGGTAAGATCAGACCATAAACTAATCTCACTGGATATTCACATCCCGACCCCACCCCCTGCCCAGAAAACCACAGTGAAAAACTTCTGTAAAGCAAATTTCACATTCCTCAAAACTGAGGTGGTATCCTTCAAAGCCCCCGGGCCTGTGGAAAATACGGCCCAGACCGCAGAATCCTTTATAAATGCATTCTATGAACACCTTCAGCAATGCATGGATCATGCAATTCCAAATAAAACCAAGACCCAATCATCCAAAGGCAGGCGTCCTGTCTGGTGGACCCCAGCCATAAACAAACTGTACAGTAGAAGGAGGAAGCTGCTACATGATAGAGCAAAATCCCAAAAAGGGAAGGCATCTCTGATTAGTATTAGCAAAAAACTACGGGCACTCATAAAATCGTCTAAGGCCAGCTTCGAGAGAAAAATTGCACAGGACACTAAGGATAATCACAAGGCTTTCTTTAGTTATGTTAGGAACCTGGGTGGGAATTCCCAGATTTGCTCAGAATTAGTCCAAAATGACAAAAAATACACCGAACCCACAGACATTGCCAACATCCTAGCTGACAGGTTCAGCGCAAACTTCTCCCCCCCCCCCACTAAAAGGGTAAATATCTATCCCAGCAGAGTGCTGCCCCCCCCTGACATCTCAGATGCTCAGGTAAGAGCCTCCCTCTCCAAAGCAAAAAACACAGCATCAATGGGACCAGACGGTGTCCCGGGCTGCGTCCTACATGAACTCCAAGAAGAGCTAAACCCAAACATAAAACTACTGTTCAATCTCAGCCTTACTAGAGGATATGTACCCAAAGAGTGGCGTACAGCAACAGTGGTCCCTCTCCACAAAGGTGGTGCCTCAACGGATCCTGGAAATTATCGCCCCATAAGCCTGACTAGCTTGGTCTGCAAAGCTATGGAAAGGATCATCATGGACCTCATAAATAAAGATATTGGGGACCTACAGACACTGGATCCTACCCAGTTCGGCTTTGTTAAGGGCAGATCCTACCTCTTAAACCTGGTCGATTTCTTTGAAACAGTCACCAAGGCCATTGACGAGGGGAAGGTGGTCCACACAGCCTACCTGGACCTCGCAAAAACCTTCGATACAATACGCCACTCGGGCATTATAGATAAGCTCACCAGCTTAAATATAATCCCCTATGTCACTAGATAGGTTGCAAACTGGCTCAAGGACAGAACCTGCATGGTTAGAATTGCTGGAGCCATGTCAGACTCCAAACCAGTTACAAGTGGCGTCCCACAAAGCTCAGTCCTGGGACCTCCCTTGTTCGGTATATATTTCTCGGAGGTACAGGCCAACACGGAAGGACTGTGGCTGACCAAGTTCGCAGATGTCTGCAAACTAGGCACCATAATCGACTCTCCAGCCGACACAAGCATCCTACAAAAGGGCCTCATACAAACAGACAACTGGTGCCAGAGCCATGGCCTCAAGCTAAACGCCAAAAAGTGTATAGTCATCCCTTTTGGCAAAAACAAAGTGCCCACAAATTACCACATAGGTGGTAATTCATTAAGTACGGAAGAAGTAATTAGGGACCTGGGGACCCAAGTTGATAGCAATCTCTCATTTGACAACCACGTGGCCAAAGTGGTTAGAAAAACATTTTATATAGCCCACCTAATCATGAAGGGATTCACATCTAGATCAGAGGAGGTCATCGTGCCTCTTTACTCATCCCTCATCAGGCCCATAATTGAGTACAATGCCCCTTTTGGGATGTACCTTACCAGACACCTGCAGCAACTGGAAAGACCCCAAAAGTCCCTCACCAAGAGGATCAAAGGGTTCAAACAGATGCCATATGCTTCCCGGTTAAAGAAACTCCCGCTCTACTCAGTGGCATACCGCCTGCTCAGAGGCGATCTGTGCCTGACATATAAAGCCATGTCCAACCCAGAATTAATGGACATGCTGCACCTCAGAAAATCCAAATCCCATCGAGCTACGCACTCGAGAGACTTGAACCTCAGCACTGAAATAAATAGGACATGCTGGAGGGACAGATTCATAACCCAGAGGCTCCCTTCACTCTGGAATAAAATCCCAGTCCAGGTTAGGCAGAGTCCCTCATTGACTCTCTTCAAGAGGAATCTTGATGAGTGGATGGGAGATCGTAGGTTTACTCCAGGTAGGCACAGTATACAAACCTCAAAAAAGGGCATAGCAAAATTCATTTATAATGGGTGGCGAAAGCCAAACACACTCTGGCTCGGCTTATAAATGCCCTAGGGCAGATAGCCTAGTATGAACCTATGAACCTATGAACTAATTATTTGACCTCTGTGAGGAGAATATCTAAGTTGCAGATTTTTATGTTTTGTCAACCGTATATCATTTTCCACAAAGGGTTTCCATAAGAACTAATCCTTCAGTTATGCCTAAAGTGGTATCAGAGTTTACCTTAAGCCAAGCTGTCCAGCTCCCCTGTCTTTTTTCCAGAACCTACAATACTCCATACCTTGCATGTCCACAGATAACTCAGGTTCTATCTTGACAGAACAAATTGTTTCAGAAATTCTGTTCAGTTGAAAGTAAGAAAAAAGGACAACCTTTGTCAAAACAGAACATTTCCAAATGGTTGTCTCATGCTATTACTGTGTGTTAAACACAACAACAACAAAATTATTCCATGCAGTGTCAAGTCGCGTTCTACAAGGCCCTTGACATTACCTGTGGCTTTTTAGAAAGGGATGGATTCTGTAAGTATTCTAGAAGCAGCAATGTGGACCTCTTTGTGCACTTTACAAAGTACTATAAACTAGATTCCTTCTCCAGGTTTACTACAGCTTATTCTAGGACCAATCGTCAGGGGCTCCTGGACCCTCATCCTGCCTCCTGACCATCATTTTAAGCTATGGAAATCTAGTCGTATACCATAGGCTATGGTAGCAGTAATCTATGTAAAAACATAGTGCAGTTATGTTAGTAAACATACCGTAACAGTAGTTAGAATGATCACTGCTGCAATAGCTGCTTCCTCCCTCGATCCCCCTTATTTTTTTTGTTTTTCATGCCAATATATTGAGAGTTAATAGTAATAACAACAACAGCAATAATAATAATGCTTTCCTGGCATTGACCTTCTCAGGGTTTTAGCCTTCTTATCTCTGTTCGCATAAATGCTCTGAAGGGCTTTGTGCCCAAACCTGTATTTTAATCAGTTCAGCTCGAGCTAACAGTTTGGGCTCATCCTCACTAACATTTTGGGCACTGGAAGATGTCCCTCTCCCTCCTATACTAGCCCAGGTATTTTCTGATTTACTGAAGTCTGAACTACTCCCAAATGGACTGTTAGTAAATTGTGTCTTTTCCTGGAATAGTAACAGTGTTATTTTTTTACTGATAAACCTCTGTATTTAGTATGGACTTTGTAATTTTGACATGTTGTCTGTATTTTGTCCCAGTATGTAAATTTCCCTATGATTGTTTGCAACTTTTTTCCTTACCCCCCGATTAAGACTTCTTTCTCTATTGTTAGTTAGTTAACAACTATTGCTATAAGTGTTTTTAGTTCTATTATAGTGGAGCTTTTCTCCCCAGGCCTCTGCTGAAAACAGGCATCTTGTCCAGTCAGACTTTCCCGATAAACAAATGTAAAATAACTAGTGTAAAATAACTAGTGAAACAGTGATCCATATAAAAAACATAAAATCCTTACTTTATGCCAGTGGCAGTCTCTGAATTTACCCTTATCCAATCTGTTGGGTCTATATTATAACACCAAAATTTTTAAACATCGAATGTTATAATATCGAACCCTTAATGTCGAACGTTGAAAACAGCGATGGTGCAGGACACTGAATTTTTTTCCCAGGGAAAGAATTTGGTGGGCCATTGCTGTGGCTTCGCTGTTTTCAGCGTTCGATATGTTGGACCGTTATGGGTCAGGTTCAGGTAAGTGTGCGATTGTGTGTATGTTAGGGTTAGTGGGCGGGTTAGGTGAGGTAGGGTTAGGGAGCAGGTCAGGTAAGTGTGCTGTTGTGTGGACGTTAGGATTAGGGGGCGGGTTAGGTGAGTTACGGTTAGGGCGCGGGTGAGTGTGTGATAGTGACGGACCTTAGGGTTAGGGTTGGGTTAAGGTAAGTGGATAGCTAGTAGCGTATGTAAAGTTTAGTTTAGGTTTAGGTGTAGGAATTTAAGTGTATGTGTGTGGATTGCTGTTTTTTGTGTGTGTTTGTGTTGTGTGTATGTTTCCCTGGGAAAAAATTTGGTATTCTGACTGTTCGATGTTTTCAGATTTCGGTGTTTGGGGTTCGATATTATAACATTTGATGTTTAAAAACTTTGATGTTATAATATAGACCCCAATCTGTTGAGCTCCCTGCCTTGTATCCTAGTCCACAAAATAAGGGAGAAAGAATTCTTCACTGCTGATTGTACACAGACACCAACTCAGACTTTATTTGGACAGAACAAAAAATGCAAGAAAAACAAATCAACTTTTTGTCTCTTATGGTCAGAAGAATAATGTCAGCCCATGTCTAAACAGTTTGTAGATGGATTTCTCTTTCTATGTCAGTACTGTTATTCTAGTAAGAAAAATGTAAACGCTCGCTGTGTTAGGGCAGTTACTTCCTAATAGTATTTTGGAAGCTGTGACCACTTGTCTGTAAGAAGCTGCTACTTGGCGTTCTTTTGACTCATTTGCTAAACATTGTAAATTGGATGTTTTCTCCAGAGCCAAAACTGCATTTGCCAAAGCTGTCTGCATGGCATCGTGAATTGTTGCTCAACTCCATCCTTCCATGCTTCTTTGAAGTTTTGAAAATGATCCTATTTGAGAGTAGGTAGTTTTCCATAACAGTAGATGTTCAAAGACATTGTTGTTGCACATATACCCTCCCACCACCCCCCTTTACAAGTAATTTTCTTTGCCCAGGGTGTGTGTATCCTTTCCCATTTATTTATTCATTTCCCCCTCTGTTGTCTTTTGTAGGACTTGACTTAGAGCTTTATGCTTCAGCCTCCAACATTAGTAGCAAGAATGGTGTGTGTTTTGGCATGTCTGTAAGACCCCTTTATGCTAGCACATCTGCTAAAGGCAGGCATACAGAGCCTGTGCTTTATAGTCTGGATGGACATATGGGTATCCTGACAGATAAGTCCCATTTGTGAGGAATACTGCAACATTGATCTAATCGAGCATCTATCATTATGTGTGTTGCCTACACAACTGTATTTTTATCACCCCTAAAGTATAGTCAAGTATCCTGATTAAAATGATGAATACCTGCTTCATCTTATTCCTGTAGATTCTTTAATATTTTTTTTTCTGTAGTACACATTGCATGTATAATGTAGTGTACTTTGCTTTAAACATCCTGTACTTCGTTATGATCGTAAATGTTAGACTTGTATCTTAAGAGAACATACTCCCTGGCAGAGCCTGAAAACAATCTATGCAGATCAGTGTTCCACTCCAGTAAACGCATTCAGATAAATAAATAAGCTTCCTGTTTTTATACAGCAGTGACCTTATTTGCCAGTACAATGTTTGGTCACAGCAGCATATTATAAATCATTAAGAATAATGCCTATAAAGATTCTTTGAATATATTAAACAGGAAGACTGTAACTACTTCACTCTGTTGTATATCCTAACAGGGTAAGGACACTTGACAGAAACACATTCGTTTAGGGGTAATCCCAGAGTGCTGGCTGGGTCAGGACCTGCTTAATATCACACATTTCTTAAGTGAAGATTGAGTGAACAAAACACAGGTTAGCAGGAAGAAGTTTCATAGCAACTCTTAGCTTTAACCCAGAGTGCTAAATAGCCAGCCTGCAGCTGCTTACTAGATGTGCAGTCAGTGCACTGTTTACCACATTTGTTTGTCAGAATTGGAAAATATCTTTAAGTTAAAGATGGTAACCTTATTATCTAGAACAGGTTGAACCATGCTTTATCTGAAACCACAACTAAATTTTATTTTCATCTTGAATTTCTGGTTGTGGCCATGGGGCTTGTTCACTGGAATCCGTATATATTTAAACATGCCGAAAAGAAAACACGACTAGTCTGTGGTTATGTAGTGAGAAATGAACATGAGAAATTGTTTTATTTATTATTTGAAAAGTGAGCTTCACATGAGTTATATTGCTAGATGCCACTGTTGAGGTACTTGTACTAGATATTCTGAAGTGTTCAGAAATGGCACTACCACAGTAAAAAATAAATACACCAGACACATTCTTTATTAACTCTCAGGAACACTTATCAATAAATAATACTACTTTTCCTGATATGCTGATTGTATTTCCTTACCTTTTTATTTATTTGTCAACTGGGTGTTTGGACTGATGTAAGACAGACCTTTGTGAGCTATGATCTGGGCCCAAAGAGGACGCAATAATCAAGTACTAAGATAGCTCAACACGTTTATACTGGTTGTCTGAGGTACGAAATTTAAGATTCTGATAGAGAGACATGATAAATGTTTGATCTGATCAAGAAATTATTAAATCTGTTACAGCTATGACCTTGACGTTTACTTATGAATTAATATTTTATTAGAGAATTCTTGCTGTACTGTAACATCTGTTTGTCAGCAATGTAGGCAGAAGTGACTTAGTTCAAAAGTATACATAATTTATGCGTTATTGTATATTTCAGTTTGCATCTCAGGAAGGCACTGCATGGGGGAAGAAGTCACAACAGGAGAAAGCTCTGCCATACCATTCATTGGCAGTATTATCCAGCAACAAGAGCCCACAACACCTTCGTCAGCATGCCAAGTGCTTGGCACATCTCAAACAGTACACCAGATCCTTGGCAGACATGGATGAAGTGATTACGAGACACACCAATGAGGATGTAAAATCACAAGTAGGAGACTATTGTATGAGAGGTTATATTCTGCTCCTGATTTCAAAGGATGAAGATGCAATTGAGGACTACATGAAGGCTTTGCATTTAAACCAGGCATTGGCATTATCTTGCATAGCAAGCAAGCCTGGTAGGCAGAGCCTTGCACAAACATTTCATAAGACAGCACTTCATCATTGTGAACAACAACTTCATGAAAAAGCATGGAAAATAACTGAATGTGGGTTTGTAATTGATCACTACAACAGCGACTTAAAAAAACTAAAAAATAGGCTCAAACGTGAAGCATCAGGTTGTCTCTTGCATTAGCCAAGATTTGACGTCATCTACATCCTGTTTTACTGACAAACTCTTTATGGATATGTATGTGTGCTGTTTGTTTTGGTAACCATTTGAAATGTCAGGAACTGCTAGACGGGGTCCAGAACCATGCTGACTGAATGGCTGATAAACAGACTTGCATGTAATAGGTCCAAAGCAGCACTAAGAGTTATGGAGTTCATCACACATGATGAACTTCACTATGATAACACAGAAGGCTAATGTAATTTTAAGGTGTAAAAATTAACTTTTTGCTGCAAAGTATCATGTATTTTGGTGTCACTCTTTCAGTGGAGTTTTTGCAGCTTATGTAAACAGAATAATGCCATTATGATCATGCGATGCCCCCTGAATTTGTCAAAGAAGAGAGGCAAATAAACAGTATGGTCTATACCAGGGTAAAACTATTGTTTAGTACCCTTTATATACCTTGGCATGATTTTAACAAAGGAGGTATCCATTACCTTAGCAGTGTTTCCAGTATATACACTAAAAGGACAACATGAAACACCATGATTTATTTTTGTGTCATTTGCTGTGACATGTAATAGAGACAGAATAAGATGCCACAAACCACAACCAATACCACAAACCTGCTCATTTCTGAATATTTGTAAATACTGTATTCTTACATTTTGACCCAGATAGATGCAGGCATACAGTGGAAATGCACATCTAAAATTCTGAAATTCATTTCCTAACAGTGCATTTTCTGAAAATATGATGGCCGTTAGTTAATGTTCCTTAAACTGCAAATTAATTAAAGAAGACAATCATTCATAAAATCATACACCTTATCCTCAATGACATAAAACTGTAATAATGAATGAAGATATTATTGATTATCATGGACTGCTATGCTTTCTAATTTATTGTGCTCCATTGTATACAGTGTTAATTGTGTTCCACATTTAATCTCAGAAAAAGCAAATATGGACTTGAAAAATTCAAAAAAAAGTTGTAAAGGTTTGATTTGTAAATGTTATATATTGTTAATCTTAAGGTCTGGTAGGAACATATTGTGTTAATGATCTACTGGAACTAGCCACATCTTGACCCTTTGGATTGTGAAATGCCTGTGAAGGTCTTGTGAGACTAGTGTTCATGCCTTGATGCAGTAGTAGCCATCCAAGAGCAGGTGTTATATTTACATGTTTCTATTTGAGTATGTATTCATGTGCCTTTGGTATGACATGTTATAGCTTTCCACATACAGCTGTATCCAGTGGCAGATGCAAAAATCTGGTTGCTGGATATGTATCAGTGAAAATAATCTTAGCACTGCCCCTGCTGCTTGTCATGAATCAGACAAAATGTTGAATCCATTTGCATATGTGTATCTGTAGCAAGGCCTGAGCAATCTTGTGGAATATGGGGCATTTAAAAACTTGTAGTCCAGTATGAGTGCAATACAGCGTTCAACTTTTCCAGTCAGGAAGTGCATTATTTTGTTTGAAATTTATTTTTGTATTTTCATTTTTTTTTTTTTTTTTTTTTTTTTGAAAAGACAATCTTACTTCACAGCAAGAAATTATGAAAATCCTAGCATGTTTTTAAATGCACACATAAACCCACAGGAGTAGATTACTTCTTCCAGTCCAGTAAAAAACAAAACCACAGAAAACTAGGCATTTTTGAAGAAAACACTAAAAAACACACAGTTATAAAAACACTTTACTGACAAAAACTACAAAGTGAGTGCTTTTATTTTGTCACATACTGTGTTGGAATGAGACATCATCAGACTTAAATCATTGACTAATGCTACCTGCTTGACTAGACCAATGGGAATCAAATGACCACCCACCAACTTAAATAAAACATCCATTTCTGTTTAAAAAGCGTCCACTAAATATCTCTTTCTTCTTATTTAAACACAGGAATTCAATCCAAACCACTTATTCACATTTAAAATCAGCTGCCATTTGTATGCATGTTAGTATTAATCATCATTTCTATTCATAGGTTCCTAGGTTCATAGGTGTGTACTAGACTAATGGCCCCTGGAGCCTTTACAAGCCTAGCCCATAGAAGTGCCTTGCATCGTGCTGCCCAACATTAGTTCCCAGTGCCTCTATCAGGTAGAGCCACCGGAGTGATCCCCGGGGTGAACTTTCTATTACCCATCCACTCATCAATATTTCTCTTGAAGAGGGACAGCGAGGTGCTCTGTTTGACATGTATAAGAAGTCTGTTCCAGAGCATGGGCAGTCTCTGAGTGAGGAACCTGTCCCTCCAGCATGTTCTGTTGATTGTGGTAATGAGGTTGAGGTCTCTGGAGCGTGTGGTGCAGAGGGATTGGGATTTCTTTAGATGTAGCATTTCTAACAGAGCTGTGTCAGAAATGGCTTTGCAAGTCAAGTAGAGATTGCCTCGAAGTAGACAATATGAGACAGAGAATAGCTGGAGTCTTTTGAGTCTGTCCGTGTAGGACATGTGTTTAATGCCTAGGATCCTCTTCCTGATGTAGCTCTGTGGCCTCTCTAGCTGTTGCAGGTGTCTAGAGAGGTACATGCCAAATGCGGCATTATACTTGATAATTGGTCTAATGAGGGAAAAGTAGAGAGAGACGATGACCTCTTTCTTCCTGGATGCAAAACACTTGGTAATGAGATGTGCCAGATAAAAGGACTTTCTGACCACAGTGGCAATGTAGTGGTGGAAGGAGAGGTTGCTGTCAACCAGCATCCCCAGATCTCTTATAATGCCTTCAGTGTTCAGTGGACTCCCATCGCTATGGTAGTTAGTGGGAACTGAGTTTTTACCAAAGGGGAGGACGACACATTTTTTGGCGTTAAGCTTAAGGCCATGGTTTTCGACACCAGTCATTGGTCTCAGTGAGGCCTTTCTGTAGGATGTCTGCATCACTTGGGTAGTTAGCAATGGGTCCCAGCTTGCAGTAGTCTGCGAACATGGCCAGCCAGAGTCCCTTTTTGTTGGTCTGGACTTCTGAGAAGTAGATGCTGAACAGGAGAGGACCCAGGACTAATCCATGTAGGACTCCACTCGTGACTGGTCAGCAGTCTGACTTGGAGTTCGCTACTTTCACACTGTGTGTTCTATCTGTGAGCCAATTTGCAATCCACCTAGTGATATAGGGGTTGATGCCTAGTTTGGTGAGTTTATCAGTAATTCCCGAGTGAGGAATGGTATCAAAGGCCTTGGCCAGATCGAGGTAGGCTGTATGCACTGCCTTACCTTTATCTAAGCCCTGGTGACTGACGCAAAGAAGCCAACCATGTTGAGCAGGCATGATCTCCCTTTCACAAAACCAAACTGTGTGGGGTCCAGAGTTTGGAGTTTTCCTATATCTTTGTTAATCAGGTCCATGATGATGCGCTCAATAACTTTACAGATCAGACTCATCAAGCTAATGGGATGATAATTCCCAGGGTCTGTACTCACTCCCCCTTTATGGAGAGGGATGACTGTAGCGGTGCACCATTCAGTAGGGACAAAGCCTGAGGTGAGGCTGTGACTGAACAGGGGACACAGATGTGGTGCCAGTTCGCTTTGTAGTTCATGTAGAACACAGCCAGGGATATTATCGGGTCCCATGGAAGCTGTATTCTTGGCCTTGGACAGTGCATCTTTAGCCTGGGCTGCAGCAATGCTAGGTGCTTGGCATTCTTCCAGTATTTTTATTGGTCCTTTTGGGGGGGGTAGAGTTGGCACTGAATCTGTCGGCCACTATGTTGACAATGTCTGTTGGCTCAGTATAAGAGGTACCCTTGTGCAGTAACTCAGAGCAAATCTGGGTATTGCTGTGGAGGTTCTTGATATAACTATAAAAGGTTTTGTGTCTGTTTTTAGTGTCTGCCACAATTCTGCCTTCATAGCTGGCTTTAGAGGATTTGATGAAGGATCTCAACTTTTTGTTGAAGCTAATAAGGGAGTTTTTCCAGTCTTGGGACTTCATCTTTTTCTGCAACAGTTTCTTCCTTCTGTTGTAGAGTTTATTAATGGCAGCGGGCCACCAGATTGGCTTCCTTTTTTTGGAGGAGAGAGTCTTGGTTCTGCTGGGTATGGCTAGTTCCATGCATTTATGTACATGTTCATACAGTGCATTGGTGTATGATTCGACAGTCATGCAGCTATTTTCCATTGGCGTGGGTGCCGTGAAGTTAGCCACCTCTGTTTTTAGAAGTCCAATGCTTTGGAGAAGTTTTTCAAGGTGGTTACCTTTGGGGGGGGGGGGGTGTGTGGGTGAGTTGTGGATTTCCATGGTGATTAGTTTATGGTCGGATCTGACCAGGGAGAGAATGACTATTGGTGTAGAGCAGCGGTCGCCCATGTTAGTAATAACCAGGTGAAGGATGTTGCTTCCTCTAATGCAGGTCAGAATGAGCTGGTCCAGGACATTGGAATTGATGAATTGCAGGAAGCATTGGTCCAGTGTATTGGTGCTTGAGTAGTTTTCCCAGTTGATGGAGGGGTAGTTGAAGTCTCTTAGTATAGTATTGGGTTGGACCTTGATAGATTCCAGGGTGCTTAGGAACATGGAGTGAGAGTCTAGAGACATGGTTGGGGACCTAGAGCAGGCTGTGACCTGGATCGCAGTCTTACCCAATGTTAGTTGTACCTGAAGTATCTCAGATGCATTATGTTCGGCTACTGGTCTGGAGGTGTGCACCACCGCCTTTGGAGCTTTGGTCCATGTTTCGGGGCTGAAAGGTGTGGAATGAGTTATAGCCTGGTAGTGCAGGGGTGCTTTATGTAGCTTTAAACCAGGTCTCTGTTACATCACAAATGTCAATGTTCTCCACCAGTATCCAGGGGTGACAGATGCAGGCCATCTCTGGCTAAGCAGCCCTCCCCTTACATTTTCAGCCCCCACGTCTAACACTGAAAATGTGAATTTTTAAAAATTGTTGTATTTCTCTGTCTGCTTAAATTATGTGTAGGATGCATCACATTTTTTAATTATATGTGTGTTCATAAATTTTGTTTTTAACTTTCTATTGGTTTTACCAGCATAAATTGAGTTACGTGACATGACAAATGTGCTGCTATATAAACCACATATTCAGAATCACAGTTACAAATGCTTGGGGGTGAATGTTACTGCAATATGCATTCCCTCCTTCATGAATATATCTACACATTTTACAAAATTTGCATTTTGAATTTTCTAGTCTTATCAGACAAAGCTGCATCACTCTGATGGTTCATGTCAGAAATCTGTTACTGAATCAATTGTTCTTGTTTTTGAAAAAGAATCATCCACAAAACTCAGTGGATAACCTCAGTTTTGTAACCTTATGGTCGAAGCTCAAGTCATCTTTAAATTCCACTTTACTCCCCTCTTCTGTAGTTAAATTATCTGTTCTGTGGAACATAATTTAACTGAATTACCCTTTAAATACATTAGATGTGTACTTTTGAATTGCAACAATGAATTACTCACTGCCTTCTTATAACTAACATATACCTTTAATATTTTTTGCCACACTTTTTTATATACAAGTGTCCAATAACACAATTGAAAATGTGTCATACTTCATGGTAAATGCCAACAATCTAGTACTAGAATTAGTATAACTAATAAATTCATTCTGTTCTGTTTATGCACACATCCATATTAGAAAAGTAACATAAATAAAGCCCCCATAGACTTTTACCCTCACAGGTAATGGACTGTTGTATAAGTGGTCTTTTTCCCATGCCATAGCTAGATTGCCAAAATTTGGGGTCATCGTAGCTCTGCTAACCACCTCCACAGTTTGTCTATAAAACTCTTGGTTAGATATGAAGTAATAATATTTTAACACCAAATCAGTACATTCTCCTAAACAACTTATTTCTTTTGTTGTTTAAATGCTGTCTTATAATAGCATTTTGCATTCCCATTAATTTCCTATATTGGGGGAATGACAGATTATGAAGATTTAAGGTCTAAGGACACCAGAAATTCTTTCTCTTCAACTCTGTTTGTGTAATCATCTCCTTGAAATGGAAAGAGTGCCTGATGATGATGGGCTTGCAGCTACTACCATTTAAAGGGCACTATTAACAAAAATAGAAATTAGCTCCATTTTGTTAACCCTTTGTACATTGTTGGCCTTACAAGGGGATCACTTTCATTTTTGTGTATTTTTGGTAACCAAATATTGTTCCTATCACAGGGTCATTCACTAAAAATGATATCATGCATCATTGGTTGTTTTATTTAACAAAAAATTCATAGCCAGCTGTCAGTGCTTCTCTAACTTTTATATATTTCTTTATCCACTTCCACATAAAAGATATTATCACTCAATGTGTTTGTGTCCATAATGACTGTAGCACTACCATTGTTGGCTTTCATTAATCTAATATTAATTTTCTAAGAAATATTATAAAACAGTCCCTTTCACTTTTGTGATAAATTATACAGCTATGGTCCATGTTTGCCTGACATTGATTTTCTAATGACCATTTTACACCTGCTTTCCAAAGCTGAAATGGTTGGATATAAGGGGTGGGTTGAATACACTGCAATTGACTTTATACTTTTTTAACATGAGAGGCATTGTTAAATAGTGCTTTTAAAATTCAGTGGAAAAGTAAATGGTTTTAAATTATTGCCAGCGCCAACCAAGCAAGCTCTTTTTTGTTGGAATATAGGAAAACCCCTTCCTAACTCATTAAGTTCATTATTGGAAATGCTGAAGAGGAAAGATTGAGTACTTTAAATTCATTCAACATTGTTCTTCATTTTTAGCTGGTTTGTCATATTGCTGTGTATCACCTGTCATAAAAATGTGCTGGAAGTATCATATCTGTTTTGTTGACCAGTTTGTTGGCATATAATGTAAGGTGGGGGACAACACCATACAGTAATATAAATTTTTGATATTGATTTATGAGAAAAATGTGTTTATATCTCAAAATATTGTAAGGAATATGCATTTAAATGTGTATTAAAATTTGTGGAAGGTAACAGATATTTCATAGGTTCATTGGTTCATAGTTGTGTACTAGGCCAACGGCCACTAGGGTCTTTTTAAGCCTAGCTATGCATTCCAAATCTCGAACAAGTTCTGGTATCCTTGAAATGAAAGCAGCGGCTTCGGAGATGAAACATGTGCAAGCAGGAGCCTGGGAGATTAACCACTTGTAGGTTGCCTATGTCTGTTAGAGACATAGGTGCCAAACCAGGGATGAGTTTCCTTTTCCCCATCCTATTATCCAAGTTATACTTAAATTGGGTTAGGGTGGATTTCTGCTTCACATGGATGGGGAGCCTGAAGGGGTAGTCTCTTGGACACACATTTGTCCCACCAGCAGGTCCTATTTATATCACAGACAAGGTTTAAGTCTTTAGAATGAGTAATTCTGGTTTATTTTGGTGATATGCAGGCGGTCCATCAGGGTGTAGTCTGAAAATGCCTTGTATGTCAGGCATAGATCTCCCCTCAACAGCCAGTAGGAGACAGAATACAGGGATAAAGCTTTGAGACAGTCTACAATAGGACATGTTTCTTACTCCCTGTATTCTTTTAGTCAGGAACTTTGGTGAACATTTTAGTTATTGGGTGTGCTTGGTAGGTACATGCCAAAGGAGGGCATTGTACTCAATGACAGGTCTGATGAATGCTAATTGCAGTAGAATATTGACATCCTTGGACCTTGATGTCATACCTTTGCTTATAAGTTGCACAACATAGAATGATTTCTTCACTGCTGTAGACACATGATGGACAAAGGCTAGATTACTGTCTTTGTGTGTCCCCAAGTTCCTGACTACTGAGTTGACTCTTAGGGGTGCATTGTCAATATGATAGTTACCAGGGCTGGATGACTTCCCGAAGGATACTGTTATGTATTTCTTGGCATTTAGTCTTAGTTTGTGGCTCTAACACAAGTTATTTGTCTGTGTCAGCCCTTCTTGGAGAATGCTAGTTTCACTGGGAGATTCTGTGACCGCTCCTAATTTGCAGTTGTCTGCAGATTTGGTTGGCAGAGGCCCCTGAAATTGACCTTGACTTCACTGAAGTAAATGCCAAAAAGTAGTGGTCCCAGGAGCAATCCTTGATGGCTCTGCTTGTGACTGAGCTCTTTATAGAGGTGGACTCTCAAATTCTAACTTCCTGGGTTCTGTCTTTGAGCCAGATTGCTGTCTACCTGGTGACATAAGGGTTTATACTTAACCTCCTGAGTTTATCAGCAATGACTGAGATGAAGTATTGTATCAAATGCCTTGGCCAGGACATGGTAAGCAGCATGAACCATTTTGCCCCATCTATTGCTTTGGTGACCTTCTCAAAGAAGTCCACCAGGTTGATTAATCATGACCTGCCCTTGACAAAACCATGTTGGGTTGGGTCCAGTGTCATTATCTATCATTTCCATGATTCTTTCCATTGCTTTGCATATGAGATTAATAAGACTTGTGAGTGTGTAGTTTGGGTCTGTAGATGGCCCACCTTTGTGCAGAGAAATGACTGTTGCTGTCCTCCATTTGTGAGGCACGAAGCCTGTTTGGAGGGTATGGTTAAATAGCGACTCCAGATGGCCCGATTGGTCATGTTTCATGCTGTTTAAAAGGCATCCTTTGATATTATCTGGGCTAATCAATGCAGTGTTCTTGGCTTTAGAGACAACATTGAGGACCTGTTCCTTTGTGCTAGTAGGAAGAGTTACATTTGATGGTATTTCCTGAGGAGAAGTGGAGGTGGAGATAGGGATAAAATTAGAGCTGAATTTGTCGGCCAGTAGGTTTGCTATATCTTCTAATTCAGTATAGTTGGCTTCATTAACAATAAGCTCTTCACACAATTGTATATTGCCTTTGAGGTTATGAGCATAGCTAAAGAATGCCTTGTGGTTGACCTTAGCCTGGGAGGCCAAATTTCCTAAAATTTGGCTTTGGTAGACTTTATTTTTCCTCTAGCTGTTTGTTTGGTTTGATGAGTGCTTTTATCATGCTGAGTGATACACCTCCTAATTTTTGCCATGATGTTCTTCCTTCTGTTATGCAGCCTGTTGATGATGATATGCCAGAAGTGTGGTTCACTTTTTGGGGTAGGTCTGTACTTCTTCCTGGTGTGTAAAGCTGCTCTGTGCAGCTGTTGACATTCTTGTATAATGTTTCTGTGAACAGTTCTGTATAGGCAGTAGTGTTCTCTGTGTTTATGGGGGCTTGAAATGTTGCCAGGTTATCACTTAATAGTAGGAACTTAGCCTTAGAGTAATTCCTGAACATTCTAGGGTTAACTGGGGTGCAGGTTTTATTTTTACTTCGATGGAAACCGTTTTGTGGTCTGACCTTACCATACAGTACATTACACTAGGGGAGTGTGCAGCACTTGCCCATATTAGTGAGGACTAGATCACAAGATCATAGGATCATAGGAGGTTACTAGGCCATTGGCCCTGAGGCCTTTATAAGCCTAGCCAAGAGTTTAGCCCATGTTTAGACAGATCAGCACCCAATGCCCCTGCCCAGCAAGGGACATGGGTGGAATCCCAGGGGTATATTTTCTGTTTCCCATCCAGTTATCCAGGTTGTGCTTAAAAAGGGGTAAAGAGGTACTCTGATATGGAGAGGGAGTCTATTCCATATATGAGGGACTCTCTGGGACAGAAATCAGTCCCGCCAATAAGTCTTGTTGATGTCACAGACCAAGTTGAGGCCCTGCATGCGGGTTACTCGAGTGGGGCTTGACTTGCGGATATGCAGCAGTCCCTTCAAGGTGGGGACCATGATCATCTTGTATGCTAGACAGAGGTCACCTCAGAGGAGTTTGTATGAAACTGAGTAGAGGGATAGATAGGGCTTTTAGCCTGTCTGTGTATGGTAGATGTTTACCTGGATTCTCTGGGTGAGGAACCTCTGTGGTCTCTCCATCTGCTGCATGTGCTTTGCAAGGTACATGCCAAAAGGTGCATTGTACTCAATAATGCCTCACAAATGGAGGACAGCAACAGTCATTTCTCTTCACAAAGGTGGGATATCTACAGACCCAAACTACAGACTCACAAGTCTTACTAATCTTATATCAGATCTGGTATGTTTGTGCCCTTGGTCAGTGTTCTGACAGTCTGGTCCAGGAAGTTTGTATTTGATTCTCAGTTAATAGTGGGGTAATTAAATTTGCCTATGAATATGGCATTGGGTTGAATGGTGAGTGTTACTAGTAAGCTTTAATACATGTTACGGATTTCCTGTGACATAGTGGGGGACCTGAACCTTGCAAGGAAGTCGTATGAGATTTTTCCTGTAGTGATTTGAATGTGGAGACACTCAAGTGCTTTGTCCTGTTTGACCAGCCTTGAGGCATATTTATTTGTGATGTAAATCGAGACACCTCCGCCTTTAGTCCCCATCTGTGTCTAAATGCATGGAAGACATTATAGCCTGGCATTGCCTCTGCTCTCTCTGTGGCTTTAAACCATGTCTCAGTGACTGCACAGATGTCAGTGTTCTCTAGGGTGTGGATGTGGAGAGCTTGTAGGGAATGGAGTTTCTTGTTTAGGCTCCTAGCATTGAGCAGTAACAACTTTAGATTTTCTTGGTTTTAATTTGCTTTGTCACAAGTACTTTCAGTTTGGCATTCCCTAAAAAAGGCACTGTTGGGAAGGACAGTGTTTTAGCTAATATTAGAAAGCCTAGAGGGAAGAAGTGCTGACCATCTTTGGCAAAGCAGCATGAGCTGTTGACCATCAACTTCCTTGCTGACAAATATTGCACCCCCGTACCCGCTTAGAATGACACCAGAAGCTAAGCCAGTTATTAAAGTCAGTCATGTTTTGTTCATATTGTGGCATAATTCTTGGCAAAGGTAAAATGCTGCTCAATGCTAGGCTCATACCAGCCTGGGACACACTTTCTGAGAACTCTATGATGTCTGTCTTGTTATAGTCTAAGGAGGTGCATATTAGGTCATTTACATCCACGTGGACTATGACTTGGGCATATTGGTGCTTAGAATACAGTGACCTGAGTGCATGCATAATGTGGCGGATCCTGGCCCTTGATAAACAGCTGATCATGACTTTCTCCTTACTAAGCCTGGTGAGAGGGACATGTGTGTTTTACAATGGAGCCTCCAATGACCAGAATGTTGGATTGTGTGTTGGCTTGACTTATAGTCTTAGAAGTAGAGTCTCCATTAAATGTGGCTATATGTGTTGATCTGAAAAGTTCAGACTTCCTACTGGCCTTGGTTCTGTCCAGGTAGTAACGAAGTTATCTGTGAATGTCCAAGGTATGCAACAGTCTTTCCCCCTTGTGCTCAGGATTGGGGAAGAAAGCAGGCAGATGAATTGCTTGATTTAAAGAAACCCTAGATACCACCTTTGGCATGAAAGTAGGGTTGGTCCTTAATGAAACCCTGTCTCTGTGAAAAATAATGAAGGGTGGTATTGCCATTAGGGCCTGTAGCTCCGAAACCCTTCTTGCTGATGTAATTGCCAACAGGAAAGCTGTCTTCCAAGAGAGAAATTGCAAGTCAACTGAAGCTGGCTCAAATGGAGGTACAGTCAGTTTTTCTAGGACAAAATTGAGGTCCCAGGCTGGCACTGGGGCCTTTCTTGGTGGCTTAATGTTCTTGATTCCCCTGAGGAATTGCCTTAGTAAAGGGTGTGAAAAAACAGGAGGATCAGTGTTGTATCTAGCTGAAATAGCAGATGCATGTATCTTTATGGAAGAATATGAGAGACCGTTCTTTAACATATCTGCCAAATATTCCAGGATGAGTGGGATGTTCAACAATGATGCATCATGACCCTTGCTGGTATTCCAATTGCTGAATCTTTTCCACTTTGCTAAGTAAACCTTTCTGGTGGATGGTCTTCGAGCCTCTGTTCGTATCCGCTGAACTTCCTTGGAGAGAGATAGGCTGAAGTTATTTATGGGATCTCCCAGGCCGTTAGCTGCAGTGTCTGTAGATTTGGATGCACTGTTTCGAAGTTGTGTTGAGTCAGAAGTAGAGGCCATTGGGGAAGGGCCCACCTCCTGGTGTGACATATGCTCCGTAGTAATGGGTACCAGTGTTGTCTTGGCCAGTCCGGAGCTATTATGATTCCCTTGGGGTTCTCTGCTTTGATCTTTATTAATACTGAGGTCATCAGTGGCAGAGGTGGGAATGCATAGATTGTTAGTGAGTTCCAGTTGAATGAGAGGGCATCTATTTTCCAAGCTTTTGGATGGTATGTCCTTGTGCAGAATTTTGGTAGAAGATGGTTGAGATGAGAGGCAAATAGGTCAACTTCTGGCTTGCCCCATGTCGAAGTGAGTTGTCTGAAGGTCTTCGGATGTAACCTCCACTCGTGTGGATCTGTGAAATTCCTGCTTAGGCTGTCCGCCAACAAATTGTCTTTTCCTGGAACAAACTGGGATTGTAACTGGATGTTTAGACTCAGTGATTTCTCCCAAAGATGCATTGTCAGTCTGCAAAGGGGGTAAGAGTGGGTGCCCCCTTGCTTGTTTATGTACCACATCCCAGTGGTGTTGTCTGTCCGTATCAGTAAATGGCCTTGCTAGAGTTGGTGTTGAAAAGCCTCGATGGTGTGCATTACTGCCAGCATTTTCTTTTGGTTTATATGCAGATGTGTTTCCTTTGGAGACCATTGTCCTTGTATACACCTGCCTTCCATGTGCACCCCCCATCCGAGGTCTGAGGCGTCTGTGGTCATGGTCTGTGTTATCTGTGGTTTTTTGAATGACATACCTGTGTTTGCCTGGCTCACCGAGGCCCACCATAGGAATTCCTTTTGTAGGCATGGAATGAGCGGAATGATTGTCTCCAAGTTGTTGCTGTGTTGAGACCAAATGCTTTTTAGGTACCATTGAAGCTTTCTCATGTGTAGTCTTGCTAATGGAACCAGGAGAATTCAGGATGCCATGTAACCCAGGGCCTGTAGGAATCTCCTTGCAGTCATCTGGGTGAGTTTTGCTAAACCTTTGAAGTAATGAGTTAACTTCTCTTGCTTGTCTTCTGTCAGGTAAGCCATCTGAGAGGCTGAGTCTAGTTTGGCTCCTAAGAAGATTATTTGCTGGGATGGCTGCAGTCTTGACTTTTGGAAGTTGACTGTGTATCCCAGAGCTTGAAGTAATCGTATGACATAATCCAGGTTTTTTGTCAACATCAATTTGTCGTCCACTTGTATGAGGCAGTCGTCCAGGTACGGGTAAATTTGTATCCCCTGGAGCCTGCAATGAGCAATTACTGAAGCCAGGCATTTTGTGAATACTCTGAGCGCAGTAGATAAGCCAAATGGCAATGCTGAGAATTGATAATGCTCTGGTCCTGCAAGAAATCTGAGGTATCTTCTGCAGCTGTGTTTGATAGGGACATGCAGGTATGCCTCCTTGAGGTCCAGAGTAATCAGCCAAGACCCCTTGCCCAGCATGGGAAGGAGTTGCTGTAGAGTCAGCATTTTGAACTTTGGTACTATGAGAAAGGTGTTTAATGCGGACAAGTCCAGTATTGGTCTCCACTGAGATTCTTTTCTTGGAACAAGGAACAGTCCTGAGTAAAACCCTTGATCTTGTTCTTGTTGTGGAACTCTTTCTATTGCTTTCCCGCCCAGGGGAGCTTCTATTTGTTCCCTGGTAGGCGGTAGTAGAGGAAAGTCATTGAGATTGTGGTTGTGGGGCAGGTGAAACCCCTGTGTCACTTCTTTGGTTTCCTGGCTGCCATTGTCTTCCCCTGTAAGGGCCTCTGTATTGGCCTCTTCCTCGGCCACGTCTGTTCTTACCCTTTGAAACTTTTCTGTAGTAGGAAAGGACCAGTTTTTAGAAGGCCAATTCCTACTGAATCTGGGGGGGTTGAACTTGGAGGAAATCTTTCACCATCTGAACTGATTTAGCTTTTTCTTCGATGGTCTTTAACACATCCTTAGCATTTGCACCAAAAAGCTTGTTCTTTTCCAAAGGTGCATCCAGAAGTTTTGCTTTTACATCATCTGGTAGAGGTTGATCTTTTAACCAAGCATGTCTATGACTGCCCCTGTCATAGCTGCCCTACATGAAGCTTCCAGTGCATCATATCCACACTGCAGGAAGTGATTGCTTACTTGCTGAGTGTTATGTACAGCTTCCTGCAAAGTCTTTCTGTCTAAAGGATCAGGAGTGGCTAAAGTTTTTTGTAAATCTTCTAAAAGGTAGTCCTGATATTGTAACATATGAAAACGGCAATTTAAAGCTCTCATAGATAAGGTAGTGGATATGTAAACCTTTTCACCCCATCTCTCTAATGACCTGGCCTCCCTGTTGGAGGGCAATGGATTTTTAGAGGTGGAGGCTGAAACTCCTTTAGGCCCCTGTGAAATAGTTTCCAAATCAGCAGAATGGGCCCTGAATAAATGGGAATGAGTTTCTGGGACCCTGTAATACCTGTCTGGCTTGGCTGGAGCAGGAGGAAGAGAATCAGGGGTAGCACTAGAGTCAGAATATAGATAATCCAGAACATCAAGTACAGGAGGAATAGCTAAGGGCCTGTGCTGGGGCTTCTTAAGGAAAGTCCTCAGGCGTTTCCTAGAATCAGAATATTCCTGACCTTGCCACTTAAAATGTTCCCTCATGGTGTGCAGAACTTCCCCAAAAGAAATATCCTCAGGAGGGGAGGCCGAGGGATGGAATCTTCTGCATCCGAGTCCTCATAGGTCTGGAAGAGCTCTTCCTGGCTATCAGAGTGGACGGAGCCCTCAGAGTCTTCATCTGAAGGAATAGGTTCAGAGGGTTCAACCCTGGGCCTTTATCAGGAGGAGGCTGGGATCCTCTCTCAGGATGGGCCTGTGAACCTCTAATCATGGAAATTAAATCAGCAGCCATGGACATAATTTGTGTCTCTGGAGTAGGCTGAGGAAAGGATTTAAGTAATATGTTTTGTTTTGCTGGCTGCCTTAGCCCTAGTGTAGGCCTTAATAGACATGGCCATAGGAGGCCTGGCAGCTCCACGTGCAGGAGTGACCTTGTCTACAGCAATGGTCTCGGGCATTTCCTCGGTTTCGGTATCCGGAGGAAAATCGATAACAGGCGTCGGAGTGATGTCCGGAATCGGAGTCATCGGTGTCGCGGTGTCTTCGGTTCGGGCGGTGGAAGACTGTCTCAGAGGAACCGAGCACTTTCGCGCTAGGTTTTGGCGTGGAGTCGGTGGTAGGCGGGCGAGGATGTCGGTCGGTCTTTTCGCTTTGGGAGTTTGCGATGTCGGAAGATCCGGCGGCATGTTGTAAGCAAATTTATCGGCAAAAAAGTCTTCAGCGAACTCCGCCCGGCGCCTGAGAGTGCGCTTGTTGAAGCGAGCACAGGCTACACAGGCCGAGACGTCGTGGTCTGGGCCCAGGCAAGGAAGACAGTAAGAGTGGAAATCCTTATGAGGTATTTGTTTACCACAAGAAAGACAATTGTTAACTTTTTCAGTTATTTCTGACATCAGCTGAGGCAAGAAAAGGTCCCCAATGGGGTACTTAGCTTTTTTGATGACTTCGGTATCGAAAAATACAGGAGCCGACCGGCACTTGCGAACTGCTTCTGCTTCGGGCACCGCGCGGCAAGAAAGACTGAAGAAAATGGCATCGGCTGATGCTTATATACTCCAGCCGCTCTGACGTCGGAGAGAAGTGCGACATCAGCCGACGTCGGACCCAGACTTTGGAATCCGGCCGACCGAGCGCTGCCTGAGGCAGGACAACCCACATGTTATGACTGCAGTTGCATTCTTGAAGGACATAATACAGTTTTGTACCTACCATAAATGTAGATGTCCGATAGACATGCAACTGCAGTCATTCCTCCTCCATACCCCTCTATGCCTAGGGTCCACTCCTATTCCTGTTTCTCTTAGCTGGGGATATCTGTTATGGTGTATTTGTTTTATTGCTCATTTATTTGTTTGGAATCCTGTTTTTGTCTTCCAATTTGATTACAGCCTTCCTTGGAGGGCACCTGGCATCTGGGGCAAGAAACACTGAAGAAAATGGCGTCGGCTGATGCTTATATACTCCAGCCGCTCTGACGTCGGAGAGAAGTGCGACATCAGCCGACGTCGGACCCAGACTTTGGAATCCGGCCGACCGAGGGCTGCCTGAGGCAGGACAACCCACATGTTATGACTGCAGTTGCATGTCTATCGGACATCTACATTTATGGTAGGTACAAAACTGTACTTTTTTTTGAAAGAGTGCATTCACGGCTGCTGAGGGCGTTTGTTCTGTGTACTTCTTTTAGGAGGTCTTTCAGTTTTAGGAAGGTTACATTTAAATGCCTCAGCATATGTGGCTCTGTGTTTCTGCTTCATACTGTGTGTGATGGGTGCAGCGTGTGTTCAACTGACAGCCTGATTGACATTAAGAGTGCTGTTATGTGAGAGCTTTGCCTCCAGTGACATTGTGTAAATACAACTCTCAAGTGCCTTATCAGTTTATTTTAGAATTAGCTGGTTGACAATAAACATGAGGCAATTTCTGCATTGCCTCAGAATACCCATATCCACCAAGCTATTAACAGAGATAGTGGGGAAGCTCATATCCATGGCAACAAGCCCTTTTTATTGATTAGATGGTTGTGGTGAAAATATAAAGTAATGTCAGAAGTATCTGGTTTGCAACACTGGGAGTGGTGCTTGCCACTGCAAACTAGTTATCCTGTGTGCAACTTTTCATTGGTGAAATATCAAGGATTTATTTACAGGAAAAATGTCAACTCAAGGTGCCTCTGTCTGTACAGTGCACTGACAAACACTTGAGGGGAAACTACTAAAGTAGACAGTGACAATTTATACATGAAGTATTTAGGGAGATATTCTGAAGTTAGGCTAGACAGCAGCTCATCAAGCAGTACTTACTGAAAAGAAAGAATTATCTTTGTCAAGAATGATGAAAAGTGGGGTTTCACAGCTACTACCTGGCTACTGCTAGTGCTGGTCTCACTACAGCTTCACACTGCTGGGACACAATGCTCCTTTGCATCTTCTCTCACCAGAAGCAAAACAGTAGCACCAATCCCAAGATGAGAAGCAGGCCATGGGCTGTTTGGTGATCAACAGTCTTGTTCCAGATGATGCTGAGGTCTGTAGGCTTGTTGTAGCCTTTTCCAGGTAGATGCCTTGAATAGCAACCAGACCACACAAGATGGTCCCACAGACACATGCTGCCCAATCAGAGACAATCAAGAATCAATGCCCTCTGCTCCTTCTCTCACCAGGAGCAAAATATAAGCACAAATTCCAAGCTTGCACCTATGAAGCATCTAGACTTTCTGGTGATGAGTAGTCTCCATGCTCCTACAATCACCAGTAGCAAAACAAAAGAAATAATCCCACCTTGACTAATGAGAGGAAGAATGCGGGCTCTCCAATGATTGATGATGTTGCAGATTTCAAAGTTAAGATGGAAAAATTAGTTAATATCCTAGGACCTGTAGTGTGTACTAAGCAGTTATATATGAAATATATATTTAGCAATCTAAGGTGAGAGCCGCTCATTTTTAAAATAGCAGGATAGATTGAACGAGGATGAGCACTTAGTGTGGCTGTATGAAATTCAGTGGATGGGATGGCCAATAAATTTAAATAGCTGAAAAGGAGTGACTTCACAAAATGATAATTTTGTGCTTATTGGCAATAACCAATCAAAGAGGAGAGGTAAGGAAATATGTGGTCAAATGACCATAGGTGCGGACAGCTACAGAGGCAATCAAGTTTAAAAACAAAACAGCAACAAGGTGGGAGGATGAGGGGAAAAAATAAAATGTGAAGTTGTTCCATCTCGCCTTCATTCTCACTGATGGTTTCGGAGTGTGGCCAAATGCAAAAGCTCGAGGTCTTCAACCAGCTTGTGGCCGACTCCCTATCCCATGATGCACTGGTGCTTCCCTCAGATCTCGTTTGCTGCTGCAACATATCGGGAGTGCTTTGACAGCTCTGGCCAACAAAAGTTTGATATTTCATTAAAAAAAATGATAGTTTAGCTTGATAGTTTTCTAGTAGTTAGATAGTTTTTCTTTCTCGTATTACTGTGCTTAATTAGCTTTAAAACTTAGAATGTGTGTTTTTGCTAGTTTTTAGTGGCCATTTTTTTCTAGGCCATTTTTTCTACAACTCGTTTTAGTTAGGGGGTTGTTTAAATAGTGATTTCTCCCTATCTTAGAGTCTGTTAAGCTTAAGCCCAGGTTTTAAGGGCAGTAGTTCTTCTCATACTGTGTGTGTTTTTGTTACAGATATTATATAAGTTAGAGCCCTGTTTTTTATTAGGGCTGTCTTATATAGTACTGTGTGTTTCCCTACTAGTTAGGCATATAGTGTGTTCTTTGCCTTTGTTTAAGAGTTGCATTGTAATTTAATTACAGTTAGAGATTAATAGTTTCTGACCTATCTCAGCAAGAGAAAGCTAAATCTGGATTTAAAAAATGTCCTAAATGTGGAAAATAAATGTCGATAACAGATGGTCACACAGAATGTTTTTATTGTTTAAGTGAGGTCCACCTGCAGAAGAACTGTGCCATCTGTCATTCCTTTAGCTCTCGTGTTCTTTATGAATGTAGGAGCAAGCTAATAGCTAGGGGATTATTGAAGCCCTCTTTCCAGGAATCTTTAGATAAGGACAAACCGGACAAGCCTTCAAAATCCTCCAAGACTTCCAAGTCGTCTTCTGGATCGGAGCCAAAAAAGGGTTCATCAACCTCTAAACCGAGTCAGACTGCCGCCTCGGCTCCATTGCTTTTGGAACCTGAGGTTGTTGCTGTTCGTAGGAGCCAGTCCCCGATATTGGAGCTGGTATCTCCTACTTTGAAGTCTCCAATATTTCAATCAGTGGCCTCTTCTATAGCTTCTTCCTGATCCTCAAGACTCTCTGATAAGGATATGGATCATGTGGTGCAGAGGGTTCTGCAGACACCGGCACTAGCAAAACTTTTGTCGGGGCCGACCCTTGAGGTTTCAGAACTCACTAGGACCCAGCCCGTGACTTCGGTTCCTCCTCTGATTCAACCCGAGGTTTCAGAGCTGATTGTGGAACCTAATACACTCTTCATAAGTATACTTAAACCTGTGAGAACATGTGACATAGTAAGCCAATGAAACTTCTCATAACATTAATTGTAAACAGACTTTCTCTAGCTAACATATCAGACTTAAATTCATGGACAAATTTTAAAGTAAAACAGCAAAAAACACCTACCTAAAAAGTAACAGAAATGTTCTAATAACATTATAACAAACAGAAGCCATAATATACAGCTCAAACATATAAAAACTAGTGACTATTTAACATAAGAACGCAGCCTTAAAAAGCTACTAATACTAATGTTGTCATTGAGACCTGGGGGGCACAGGTATTCAACTTAATTTGCCAACATAATTCCCTGAATTCTAAATAATCTTCCCAGGGACCCCCTCTAGGATCTATTTTGACCCCTTTAACAACAGCAAATAAAAAAATGTGTGTTGAATATTTTTCTATGTGCTTATACAAGGCATTGTTTTTATTACAGTTTTTTATGTCCCTATGGTGCTCAAAAATTCTGTCCCTTAACTTTCTTTTAGTTTTCTCAATATAGAACATATTGCAATGCTGACACAGGGCAGCATAAACAACCCTTTTGGAGTTGCAAGAAAATTTGCCATTATGTTTTATGGTTGTATGGTTCAACTTAATCTGGTCACAGTTCATGACCAAATGACATTGAGAGCAACAGCCACATGTTTTAGTCCCAATAATAGTGCTGCTGTTTTCAAAAACATTTTCCCGCTCAAGTAACTGGTTGATGCTTGAACCTTTCCTAAACAATATTTGTGGCATATCTCCCACCTGGTCTAAAATACCAGGATCACTCCACAATAGCTGCCAGTTTTTCTTTAAAATAGTAGTAATACTTTGATGGTCAGTGGAAAACTTAGTAACAAAGGGACAGAAATATTTGGAAGGGTCAGCTGTTTTAGTAGTCATGAGAGTACTTGTATCATTACCCACCATATTAACCCCCAAAATAGGTAAAATGTTGTGGTTATTTCTTCTACACACAATTTCTTTCTGTACTGTGGAGATCAAACTAGTGGAGTACCCTCTGGCCAAAAACAATTTAGTCAATATTTCACACTGCAAAAGAAAATCCTGATCAGTACTGACCATTTGGGCAATCCTCACGAATTGTCCATTTACTATAGCACGCTTTAGAAATTCAGGATGATTACTCTCAAAATGTAGAACACTATTACAGTAGGTAGGTTTCCTATGCAAATTACTTACAACGCATTTCCTGTCACAATCTTTTCTAATCTCTACATCTAAATAGTTGATACCATCAGTTGATACCATCTTTTTTTGTGTGCATCAGTGAATTTTAAAAAAATCAGTGGTGTTCTTTAAGTAATCAATAAAAGTAATAATGTCTTCCCCTGTATCATTCCACAAGAAAAACAGATCATCAATGTAACGTAAATAAACTGTCCATCTGTTGGCAAACACTGAACTAAGCAAGTATTTCCTTTCCCGCATAAGCATAATGATGTTTTCAAATACTGGAGCTCAAATGCCCCCCATGGCAATGCCTGTCTTCTGAATTCGGAATTACACAGATACATAAGAGTTACTATAACCCTCCTATGAGACCAACTGTGAGTGCAGCTGGCTCAAAAACCCACACTTTGGGAAAATGCATTAACTTTACTCTCAAAAATGTATTAAAAGGAGAAAAGCACATCTGCTTAGACTCCTGGCATTTCCTGGATAAACTGAATGGTCTAGTATTTCATCATAATGTGATATTTTTGACAGTGGATGTTACTAACTTGTATAATATTATTCCACATACTACCGGTCTGGAGTGGTTTGAGGAGTTTTTGTGTGACAGTAAAATGTTCACTAATAGTGAAGTGGCAACATTAGTGACCCTTATGGAATTATTACTGAAAAACAACTTTGTCTACTTTGAAGGGCAGTATTTCCTACAGAAGACAGGCATTGCCATAGGGACCATTTGTGCCCCAGTGTTTGCAAACATCATGCTTATGTGGGAAAGGAAATACTTGCTTAGTTCAGAGTTTGCCAACAGATGGACAGTTTATTTACATTATATTGATGGTTTGTTTTTCTTATGGAATGATACAGGGGAAGACATTGTTAGTTTCATTGATTATTTAAACGCAACCACTGATTTTTTAAAATTCAATTATACACACAAAAAAGATGGTATCAGCTATTTAGATGTAGACATTAGAAAAGATCGTGACAGGAAATGCTTTGTAAGTAATTTTTATAGGAAACCTACCTACTGTAATAGTTTTCTACATTTTAAGAGTAATCCTCCTGAATTTCTAAAATGTGGTATAGTAAAGGGACAGTTTGTGAGGATTGCCCGAATGGTCAGTACTGATCAGGATTTTCTTTTGCAGTGTGAAATATTGACTAAGTTGTTTTTGGCCAGTACCCCACTAGTTTGATCTCAACAGTACAGAAAGAAATTGTGTGTAGAAGACATAACCACAACATTCTATTTTGGGGGTTAATATAGTGGGTAATGATACAAGTACTCACAGGACTATTAACACAGCTGACCCTTCCAAATATTTCTGTCCCTTTGTTACTAAGTTTTCAACTGACTATCAAAGTATTACTACTATTTTAGAGAAAAACTGGCAGCTATTTTGGAGTGATCCTGGTATTTTAGACCAGGTGGGAAATATGCCACAAATAGTGTTTAGGAAAGGTTCAAGCATCAAGCAGTTACTTGAGAGGGAAAATGTTTTTAAAAATAGCAGCACTATTATTGGGACTACAAAATGTGGCTGCTGTTCTCAATGTCATTTGGTTATGAACTGTGACCAGATTAAGTTGAACTATACAACCATAAAACCTAATGGCAAATTTTCTTGCAACTCCAAAGGGATTGTTTATGGTGCCCTGTGTCAGCATTGCAATATGTTCTATATTGGAAAAACTAAAAGAAAGTTAAGGCACATAATTTATGAGCACCATAGAGACATAAAAAACAGTAATAAAAACAATGCCTTGTGTAAGCACATAGAAAAATATTCAACATACATTTTTTTATTTGCTAGTAAATAAAAATAAGTGGTCAATCTGCCCAAACTCACATTGGTAAACTCAAAAGACAGGCACAGCAGATCAGCAAGAGATGTTTATTTTCACTCCCTGAACAAACCTCACAGTACAGAAACAAAAAAAATGTGGTTTTTGAAGGGGTCAAAATAGATCCTAGAGGGGTCCCTGGGAAAATTTTTAGAATTCAGGGAATTATGTTGGCAAATTAAGTTGAATGCCTGTGCCCCCCAGGTCTCAATGACAATGTTAGTATTAGCAGCCTTTTAAGGCTGCGTTCTTATGTTATATAGTTTTTATTAGTTTTTATATGTATGAGCTGTATATTATGGCTTCTGTTTGTTGAAATGTTTTTAGAACATTTCTGTTACCTTTTAGGTAACCGTGTTTTTTGCTGCTTTACTTTAAAATTTGCCCATGAGTTTAAGTGTGATATGTTAGATAGAGAAAGTCTGTTTATAATTAATGTTATGAGAAGTTTCATTGGCTTACTATGTCATGTGTTCCCACAGGTTTTAGTATACTTAAGAAGAGTGTATTAAGTTGTGTTGTATTCTGATGAAGTCTTTGGTTACAACCTGACAAAAACACTCAATAAAAGTTTTTTTGATTATCCTGGTGGAGTTCTTGTGATACTGTGTTCCAAGCTTGCTCCTGAAAGGAGGCCCATCTGTCCATCTCTGGAGGCAGTCAGAGGACGCTTATCTTTGTACCCAGACACCTGGCTAAAAGTAACAAAAGATCACTGGGTACAAAGCGCCATATCCAGAGGATACTCCATTCCCTTTACCAACTCACCCCCTCCCCATGAGAATAATCCCGGACGTTCTACCCAGTCACAAGGAACAAGCAACCATAGAAATTGCATGGTTGCTAGAAAAAGGAGTCATCCAGCCAGTCCCAGCATACCAGAGAGGATCCAGAACTTACTCAAGGTTATTTTTAGTTTCAAAGAAGACGGGACTGGAGACCCATTTTGGATCTCAGCAGATTGAACAAATCTGTAAAAAAACAAAGTTCTGAATGGTCCTGCTACAGTCTATACTTCCTTTTCTAGGGAAAGACAATTGGATGTGCTCAGTAGATCTTCAGGATGCGTACTACCACATAAAAATGGCCAGACCATCCAGGGATCATCTGCACTTTTGGCTGGGAGCCAGTCATTATCACTTTCGACCTCTGCCCTTTGGTCTCACTACAGCCCCCAGAGTGTTAATGCATGGTAGTAGTCACGGCTCACCTGAGACGTTTAGGATTCCAGGTGTTTCCATATCTAGATGACTGGCTTCTCACCACTACCACCAAGCATCAACTCATACAGGCAAGGGATACAACCTTAAATATTTGCAGTCAATTGGGTATTACCATAAACTTAGAAAAATCTGCCTTATCACCATCCAAATGTACAGCTTTTATAGGAGCAGATCTTGACACTGTCTCTACGACTGTGAAACTTCCACCAGAATGAATTTGTGCCCTTCGACAAGTCCTGAACCTCATCTCAAAACAAAAAGTCCCAGCTTCAACAGTGCTCAAAATATTAGGGACATCATTCCTTATCATCAGCAATCATTGCCATTCCTTTCAGTCGAATGCATATGTGTATACTGCAATGGCTCCTATTCACACAATGGTCCTTTCAAGAACTTCCAATGTCACACCCAATTATAATAACAAATTCATGCAAGAAGGATCTTCACTGGTGGCTGACTTCTTCTCAAGTAACAATAAGGCGCCCTTTTGTTCTACCTACTCCTGTTGCCACTGTGACCACTGACGCCTCCCTAATGGGGGGTGGGCATTTTCAGGGAAGGACATCTCAAGGCACATGGGAGAAATACGAGGTTCACCTGCATATTAATGTCCTAAAGATGAGAGTGGTACTACTAGCTTTACAGTCCTTTCAAGACTTTCTTCCATTAGGAACTATTGCAATACACAGACATCATGTCAGTGGTCTGGTACATAAACAAATAAGGAGTAAAACTGGATCCTATCCCCCTATGTCGAGAGGTCCAGAGAGTATGGCAGGGGGCAGCATCCACCCAGTGCTTGCTGATAGCAATGCACATTCCTGGGAGATCCAATGTGATAGCAGACAAATTGAGCAGAGCAATTTTATTGCCTCACGAGAGGTTCCTGAAAGAAGTAGTAGTGGAAAGAATATTCCGCAGATGGGGCCAGCCTTGCTACAATCTCTTTGCAACTCCCACCAACACTAAATGCAGCAACTGCTTTGCCCTTTTCCCCACTCCAGGGGATGCCCCAAGGGACACACTCGTACACAATTGGCCCTCCGGGTCTCCTTTGCGCTTTTCCCTCGTTCCCTCTGATACCCACATTTTTACAGAAAGCCAAGACTCTGGGAAGGACCATCATTCTCAAAAGTCCAAAAACCAAAGAATGGCAAACAAAAGTCAGAGGACAAAGTAAATTCACTCTCTAAGCTTTTACTAAAAAAATACACGATAAACATGAAGCGCTTTTCATATTTTTAAATACAAAGACTTCTTCAGACGCAAGTAAAACCTGTCTTAAAACATTTTAAATAGATGAATACATTGTCATGTGATCTCAACCCAGCCAGTGAAATCCAATTAAGGATCTATGCATGTTTTACACTTAAAAGACATCAGTCCTATTTTACACTTTAGTGCCATTGCTTCTTTCAACAATGAAGAATACATCCTACCCACTCCACTTATTGTACCATACAATGACTAGTACGTTCTCTTTGAGCAACAGTTACTATCAAGGACACAAATGAAGTAGATAAAATCAAAACAATACAACGAAAATAAAATAACATTCTCATTCTAAGTGGAAAACAAGTAGTCTATGTTACAATAAGGAATCATGCTATTTACAATAAAACAACCAAGAACAACTTTAACTTGAAGTATGCACCAGTTAAGTGATGACCTTATCACTCCCAGCACTTGGTCACAACTCATATGTGGTTAATACTCCAGTCATCTGTGCAAAGTTTTAAAATACTAGAAACCGTACGTTTCATTCAATCCTGGGAAATTGTATGCGTTCATCAAAATCTGCCAATATAACTCTCTTGCTTCTAATAGTAATGTACTAGGACCCTCTCTTGGGTCCTGGGGTATTTGGACGATGACCGTGTATCCAAAATGATGTGTGTTATGTTCGTTTATATGTTTGGCTAGTGCATTGTCTCACTGAGGACAAATCCGTCATTTTTACCTAAGGTTTGTTCAGAGACAAACCTCAACCAGACTATAGAATTACGTGTTTTTTCCCCAAATATGCTAATAAAATGGACATATGCTGCACAAACGTGACGTCCATAGGCAACTTCAATTCTATTTAGACAGGACTAAGGACTTTAGAAAATCAGAACAACTCTTTGTTTCCTTTTCAGATTCAAAGAGGAGTACTCCTGTGGTTAAAACCATGTTGTCAAAATGGTTATCAGATTGCATTTCCTTTACATATAACTCTGTATACATGCCATTAAATCATAAGGTAAAGGCCCACTCAACTAGGGCTGTTTCCCCATCTTCAGCCTTTCTGGCTAAGCTACCCATAGATTCCATTTGTGCAGCAGCCACATGGTGTACACCTCATACCTTTATCACTCATTACAAATTGGATAGGCCTCCAGGGACAGGGCCTCCTTTGGTTCCACGGTTCTGAGGAATATACTTATGTGAGCCACCCAAGAAAGATGGTGCTTAGGATGCTAACCCATCAGTGAGAATGAAGGCAAGATAGAACAGCTTCAAATAAAGAGTTGTTCATTTCGCCTTCATTCTTACGTCCCATCCACCAATTCCCTATCAAGAATTTCTTGAGAACTGGGAAGTTGACACAAATCTTGGTGAACTTTAGTCCTTATCTACTGTATTCTTGTTTTTCTTACCGGGGTATTTACCTGTCAGTATAATTGGCTGCAAACACGATCTGAGGGAAGCACCAGTGCATCATGGAATAAGGAGTAGGCCACACGCTGGTTGAAGACCTCGAGCTTTTGCATTTAGCTGAGTCGGAGCCAAGGATCGGCTCTGAACCCATCAGTGACAATGAAGGTAAGATGTACAACTCACATGGAACGTTATAAGTGAGTACATAACTTCTTTTTTTGTACAACTCTGGTCTCTTTCCTAGTTTAAGTATGCTATTGAAAGCAGAATACAATTAAAACAGTGTATTGAAAATGTATTACAGTAGAAGAAGAAGGCAATGAAGCAATACAAATCACAAGAAATAAATGTAAGAAAATAAAAACTAACCTTTTCTTCACAGCAGTCTGTGGCAGATTCTGAGTGAGGTTTTCCAGTAAACCGAGTCATATTACTGACAAGCAGAAAAACATGCCATTTTTGGCATTTGCTAATAGAAACACAGTAGTTTGCTACTCGGGAAATATGAATTCTTCCATAAGTAATAAAGTCTTTCTGGAATAACCAAATAGATATCTCAAGGTAGGGTGATAGGTATGATGTTATTTTTCTAATAAAGTCTTGTTACATGACCGTAACTGAATAATTTAGAACTGATGTGAGAAAGAGAAACATTAACTTGCACTATATTTAACTAAACTATCAGTATGTAAATAAAACAACAGCTAAGAGTATTGGAAAGCCCATAGATACTTAAAAGTTGAACACAATCTAATTTATTTCTAAAGTTATCAAAGAACTGGATCTGCCACATCTTGGGGCTTTGGTGTATGCAAATAGGCCATTGCCGGACCATCTTCCAGATGTTCCTACCAAACAGCATTGGTATGTTAATGGTACAAAGGGTGCTTCACTAACTCCTCCTTTAGATCTTTTTTGCCTTCACAAAGTCTAAGGAAAAGATCTTGGTGCTAAAGTTTCAGTGCATCAGGTAGTACAGCCCCCAAAAGCTCCAAGTCCTCCCCAGAAGAACCCAATCCCCTCTCCCATACGTGGCAGACATACAAAGCAGGGATGTGGATGTGGCAGTGTGGGGAGGTGAAAGGGAAGGTATGTAAAAGGCTATGAGCCACCTCAACCCACAGAGAAAAAAATACTGATGTTTCTGCATTTATGGTAAGTTCTTATTACAGTTGTACTGCATTTATTGTAGTATTCAGTGTTGCAGCCCTCACATTTGGGAAGATTTTCAAAGCATTAAATAAAAAAGGGAGGAAGAAAAAAGTCATGGATGTACTCCCTGAATGATGTCAGAAGCAAATTCTGCCATGGATCTAGAGGCTGCTCCTAGGTAGCAGTATTTGGAAAAGTTGTGTACAAGTGACCATGTAGCTGTGTCTAGTGCAGCCTGTGTTGTAGCTGTCCTAAGGAAGGCTATGGTCATTGCAGAGGCTGTGGTAGAGCACCCCTTATCTGGTTTGGGGTAGGTTTTTCATGGTTCAAGTAACAAATTGCACTGCAGTGAGACAAGGTCTGCTTATTAACAGTTGTACCCTCTCCCTTGTCCAAAAGAGATGAATAGCTGATCAGACTTTCTGAATGCTTTGATTCTGTATAAACTGTCTGTGCATATCAACTGAATGGAAGGTCCTTACTCATGACTTTTTTATTTATTTTGGTTTTGGAAAGAAAACTGATAGTTGAATGATCTAATTCAAGGACTCTTCGGTTGCTACTTTAAGCAAAAAAGTGAGATTAGTGGGCAAGGATGCTTGTGGTGAGAGACCAGAAAAGGTAGTAATATGTGCAGTTGGATATTTTTCCATGGGGACTTACAGCTTTTAGGTCTCCAGCTTCTCTGTTTGTTAGGTGAAATGGATAAAGTTTAGATTGTGCATTATTTTTCTGTGTTGTGGGTGCATATATTGATTGAATGGCTTATGTGACACAGCAACAGTTAGAAGATAAAATCCAAGCCAAGCATAGCGAGCTGAAACAACTCATGGATAGTTACTTGCAACAACGTATGAAGGATGTTGATTAGAAAGTGACGAACTTTGAGCAAGAGTTGATCCAGCATAAGAAGAAGAGGAAATTATTATGGAATATTAATGACTGTGGTATAGGTAAGGCATTTCTTTGGTCATTTGGTTGTAAATTAGTTATCAGTGATAGTACATGTTTACATGTACATTCTTGGACTCTTCCAGCACCGATGTCTGACGGACTACAAGTATGAATAATGGGAGTGAAAACTGTGCTACGTATGCTGTGGTTTTGGCAAGACAAGGTCAGAAACAGAACAAACAGCAGTCAAATGGATCTATTCATAATGGTGATTTACACCCAAATAGAGGGTGAAAGAGAAATGATAATAATACCCATTAAAATAGGTATCGGTCTATTCCAAAATTCCAGTGAAATAATAAGTAAGACAGTGACGTTTTATGTACAGAGTGCAGATATTTATATACCCAAAATACAAGATAAGATTTCAGTTGCTGCTCCTAAATGTATAGTGAATATTTCACAGAATGTGATGTGTGTGATTGACTTAACTTTTGATGGTCACAACTAGAATCAGAGGGGCTGCAGCCAACTGGCAGAGTGTGTCAGTTCTAGTATATGACAAAAGAATGCCAAAGAAATGGAAAAGTAAGGTATACAAAATGTTAGTGCAACGAGTACTCTGTATTGTACAGAAACTGGGGCAGTAAAAGCAGATAAGATGAGGAAAATAGAGGTGATGGAAATGAAGTGCCTAAGAACAGTAGTAGGATACACACTGTGGGACAGATGAAGAAATGAAGACATAAGAGTAGAAGCCAAAGTAGCTCCAGTTTTAGAAAAGGTCAAAGAGAACCAATGATTGTGGTTCATGCACATATGCAGAAAAGCAGAAGACAATCTGGTGAAATGATTTGGAACAGACAGGAAAACTGCATGAGAAAACAAGGGCATCCAACAAAAAGGTGGAGTGATTGGTTGAGAGAAGACCTGCCACAATCAGGCATGAGTGTCGAAGAAGGCAGGAGAGTGGCATTGAAAAGAGAGATGGCGACAGTTGACATGACACACCACATCATGTAGAAAATGGGAAAAAGGAAGTTGATGATGATGACTGACCTTTTACCTCTTGGTTTAAAGTTCATACCTGTGTACCATAATACTGAAACAGAGCTTTTGACGTTTTATAGAAAATTACATTTGTTGTATTATTGGCAGGTTGATAAAGTTTTAACACTGAGTTAGATTATGAGAATAATGCTGTGTTGTCAGATGAGTTTAGTGAAGAATTTTTTTGTTTTGTTTTCAGAAGAGGAAATGTCTTGTAATGCTTATGCCCTCTGGATTTGGGGTCTGTTCAGACCCCCCCCCATTTAGTGATGATTGTATAAAATGTTGTGCATTTGGTTGTGAATACAGAAACTGAGCTAATATTTAAATGATTTCTGCTTTGGAAAAAGGGTGTGGTGGTCAGTTTAAGAAAGGAAGATTGGCAATTGCTAACCTCATTAAATAATTAACATGGTTTGATTATTAAGCCAGTGGATAAAGGGAAGAACATAGTAATTATGAATAAGCAACAGTATTATAAAATATGTATGCAGCATTTAATGAATTTAGAGACTTATGAGTGTGTTTCAGAGGATATTTATGATTAACTTATCATTAGTTTTAAAACTATTATACACAGGTATTTGGGTTATTTTTTAGAAATGATTCTGAGAACTTGGTGTTTTCCTCTGCTGATATGCTTATCTTTTCCTGTGTTCCTAAGATCTAGAAGAATGAGGAAGATCTTCCAGGCCATCCAGTTATGTCTTTGTGTGGCACATTATTAGTAAATTGTGGTATGGTAATTAATCATTTGTTACCTTATTTTTACAAATCAGCCTCTTATATTAGAAAAAATTGGGTAGACCCACTTGAACACAGGAATGTATTGGTTACTATTGGACGTGTAAAGTTTATTTGCTAGCATGGGTCACAGAGACAGTTTGGATGCTGTAAGATATTTTTTACAGCATTGTCCAGCTATGTGACCAGTCAGGAGGAGAAGGTTACCACTAAGGGTAATGCTCAATGCCAGAAAATCTCAAATCAAAATGCACTTTTCGAGGCCCTTCTCAGTATGGAGAACATCGATGTCTGTGCAGTGACAAAACCTGGTTCAAGGCGGCCTTCTTAGCTATGTTAGAAAAGGGAGAAAACTCCCAGATATGCTCAGAACTAGTTCAAAATGATGACACAGCATCCATGGGACCTGATGGCCCTGTGCGTGCTCCTCACAAAACTCAGAATTTAAACCCACAGCTAGGACAGCTGTTTAATCATAGTCTTACCTCTGGATCACACACACAGATATCCTTCAGAAGGGTCTCACAGAAGCGGATAACTGGTGCCAGAGCCATGGCCAAAAGTTAAATGCCAAAAAATATAGCTACCAGGTGGCAGTATTGTAGTTTATCGGAAGTTATCAGGACCTGGGGACCCAGGTAGATGTCTGATGTCATTCTGACCCATGTAGCTAAAGTAGTTAGAAGAAGTTCACATAAGATTGCCCACCTTATCATGATTCTCATCTAGATCATCAGAGGGTCATAAGTCCCCCATCACTCATCCTCATCAGACCAATGATTGGGTACAATGCCCATTCGAAATGTATTCTGACCCGACATCTGCAGCAGCTGGAGGCCACAAAGTTCCTCACCAAATCAGTGTCACTGCTCAACAGAGGCAACAAATAATGGGTATAGTTCCCCCCTCTAACTTGGCGTAAGGTAGAAAGCCACAATGGGCTAGGCTTGTAAATGCCCTCGGGCAGATAGCCTAGTATGAACCTATGAACCTATGAACCTATGTACAGTAGATATAAAAAGTGTTAAAATGCCACAATTTTGTGATATAAAAAATGAGACCACAATAAATCATTTCAAAACTTTTCCCACCTTTAATGTGACCTATAACCTGTACAATTCAATTGAAAACAAATCTGTTAGGGGAAAAAATATAAGAAATAAAAAACATGTAATACGTTGTTACATAAGTGTGCACACCCTTAAACTAATACTTTGTAGAAGCACCTTTTGATTTAATTACGGCATTCATTATTCTTGGGAAGGAGTCTATCAGCACGGCACATCTTGACTTGGCAATATTTGCCCACTCTTCCTTGCAAAAGCACTCCAAATCTGTCAGATTGCGAGGGCATCTCTTGTGCACAGCCCTCTTCAGGTCACACCACAAATTATCTATTCCAAAACTTTAATTTTCTTCTGGTGAAGCCATTCTTTTGTTGATTTGGCTGTATGCTTGGGGTCATTGTCATGCTGAAAGGCGAAATTCCTCTTCATCTTCAGCTTTCTAGCAGATGCCTGAAGGTTTTGGGCCAAAAGTCACTGGTATTTGGAACTGTTCATAATTCCTTCCACATTGACTAAAGCCCCAGTTCAAGCTAAAGAAGAACAACCCGAAAACATGATACTGCCGCCACCATGCTTCACCGTGAGGATGGTGTTCTTTTGGTGATGTGAAGTGTTTTTGTGCCAAACATACATTTTGAAATTGTGGCCAAAAAAGTTCAACCTTGGTCTCATCAGACCATAACACATTTTCCCACATTCTTTTTGGAGACTTGATGTACTGTTTTGCAAATGTTAGCCAGGCCTGGATGTTTTTCTGTGTAAGAAAAGACTTCCGTCTTGCAACCCTACCCCATAGGCCAGACATATGGAGAATACGGGAGATTGTTGTCACGTAGAACACAACCAGTACTTGCCAGAAATTTCTGCAGCTCCTTCAGTGTTGCTGTAGGTCTCTTGGCAGTGTCCCTGACTGGTTTTTGTCTTGTCTTTTCATTAATTTTGGAGGAACGTCCAGTTCTTTGCAACATCACTGTTGACCCATATTTTTTTCCATTTTTGATGACTGTCTTCACTGTGGTCCATGGTATATCCAGTGCTGTGGAAATTTTTTGGTACCCTTCTGCTGACTGATACCTTTCAACAATGAAATCCCTTTGATGCTTTGTAAGCTCTCTGCAAACCATAGCTTTTGCTGTAGCAGGCAACTGAGTAAATGTCAGGAAAATCCTACTAGGACAGTTGAACTTTATTTGGGGTTAATCAGAGTCTCTTTAATTGATGGTAGGTGTGTAGTGTACCCAAGAAGAATGAATGCTAAAGTATCTAGACTTACATAGACAGTGTTTTGGGGTAATAAACATAGTAATGTATTACAGAAGGATATGTATTATATTAAGAATAATCAAGAAAAAGCTAAAAGTGATGTATATTTTGTAATGTAATTAAAATGTGCTTTCTGGGGTAGAGCACTGATCTCCATGGGCCTTTTTCACACTTATCCCGGGAGCAATGACTAGTTAAGTGGCTTCCTAAGAGTGACACAGTTAGACAGTGGTGGCTGAGGGAATCAAACCTTGCATGTTGTCCCAGTATGCAAGAAATACAGAAAATGCTCTTTGCACATCATGGCTTGAAGTTCAGAAATCTTTTTGGCAGAGGTAATAGCCACCAAAATAAGTATTGAAGGGAGGATAAAGAAGCTGGATCAAAAAAGGCCATATCCGGTTTTCCAGCACATACCGTAGTTAAGATCCCCTGCAGTGCAGTTTTCTTTCTTGGCGATTTAAGTTGAATGCCAGCCCCCCCCCCCCCCGGGAATTCAGGCTGAAGCATGCATTTCTATTTAGGTGTAAGTTAAGTATAGTTTTTAAAGGTCTGACAGATATTTTAGCACCTTAGCCAATGGAAACAGTGGACAAGCAAGAGGCTAAAGAGATAAGCTGGAAGTGATCTCCCCCCACTGCAAATCTTATTTTCTGTGCTTTTTATCAATAGGAATACAGAAATAGACATCCTTCTTCAAGGTCAGAATGAATGTGCTGAAATGAAGTATTGGCACTAGTTTTTGAAAGGTGAGCATTTTGAATTTTGGACCACTGTTGAATTTATTTAGATGGGAGAGGTGTTGAAATGGATTTCCATAGACCCTCTTTCCTTGGGACTAAAAAGAGTGTAGAGTAAAAGCCGTCTCCTTCCTCCCCAGTAGGAGCCCTTTCTATGACCCCTGACTGAATCATGTCTCAAATGACTTCTGATATGACAGCCAGATAGTCACTAGGGACTGGTGGATTCCTATTAATTTTATGTCCAGAAACTGTAATCTGTACCCTTTTCGGGTGATATTTATCATTCACTGATCTTGTGCCATATTTTCCTAATTTCTTATAAAAAAAAATTAAATAAAAAAAAGGACAGACACCATTTAACTTTCTCTGAGTTGAAGACAGATAAAGAGATGATTGGGCTACTGGGTTGGGATGGATTTGGAAAAGAACTAGAGAGGGCAGCCTGAATGTGTCATGGCTGAACCTTCTGGGTTTCTTGGCACTGAGGACCCCAGACTTGTCTCTGAGTCTAGATTGCCATTCCTTCTTAACTTTCACCACCTTACCTTTGCCGTGTTTAATACTGTCGTATTTAGTGTGAGACGGTCAAGTCTTTCCTGGGAATTTCCTGCTATATACATTGGATCTCAGGGCTGAAAAAATTACAGATTGGGTAGTTTTTCCCTTCTCCTCTAGTTTCTGGTAGATCCAAGCAAAAGATCCCTTGTTCATATGGGCATTAAGGATCTCTGTTTTAACATTGTGTGGCAGGGGTGAAGTTATACCATAATACCCACATCTGTTAGAATAAATACAGCATCTCTTGTGTTAGCGCTTTGTTTTCTTCCCTTCTACCTTAGCCCTCATCTTCGTGAGGACTGCTTGTAGATAAGCAGGTGGAACTAGGGAGAGTAAGTCTCTGAAGGAAAAAAGTAAGGTATCTACATTCTTCACAAATCTGTCAAGCACTCTGTTGTACTTATCATTGGGAATATGATACCTGGTTGGAGCCTTAGTACCTTGGTTATTAGGCTCCACAGGCAGTATATCTGAGTCTACCAAGGAGTTCCTATAAATCCACTTATAGGAGTCTCTGATGCTGTAGAATTGGACAGGCTTCCTGGACATATAACACCAGATGGACAGATACAATTTTAGTCTCTGGGAAGTCTATATAAGCATTTTATCTTTACTTGGCTTCAGAATATTTTTAGTTTCCCATTGGATCACCTGTTTCCTTCTGTGAATGATGTCCCCAAAGGAAAAGTCCTCTGGGGAAGAAACAGAGGAAGAAATATCAAATCATAGCTTTCAGTAGCTTAAATCTGTCCCACATTTGCCATTTCATAAGCGTCATCATCATGGATATCAGAATCCTCTTTTATAGGATTCCTCTTTCTGTTTTTTTTAAGTGGCCCCCTGACACCTCAGGTGAATCCAAGTCTGGCCTGCTAATCTTTACAAAGGAATAAATAGTAAAAAAAGATATACCTGGAACCATGAACAATAAAAGTATGTTAAATTGGTTATCTACCAACCGGCTAAAATTAGTTCAGTCAAAGTGCATGCAAATACTAAAAACTCAGAGCTAAATGCAAGTGTGAAAAATCACTTTCACCCAGTAGGCTTCATCAGGCAAACAGCAGGTAAGTTGTGTAGATGAGTATATATAACATTTCAAATTCACATTATTAAAAAGTCACGTTTAGAAAAAAAAAATCATATGATTAAAAAGTCCATGTTTAAAAAGATCCACTGAAACACATTGGGATTATATATTGCAAGTCAGTAAGGAAAATCATTAAAAAAATATTGTATATATTTGTTTAATAACATATACGAAGCATTATATGTATGTATAATAAAATTTATGAAAAACGCAGCAGGTAGATGAATATCATTGAACTTGGTTATATAGACAATTAAGGTATGGTTTAATGGTTACCATTTCATTAGGTCCTGGCAGTAAGTGTGCTTTAAATCTAAAGATCCATTTCAAATCTTCACGCTCAGTTAACAACTTAATGTCTCCTTCTCTTAATGGTTGTGGTTTGACTTTTAGTTTAGAAACTTAAAGGTATGTGTTGCATCTGTTTCAGTAGTGTGTTTATAAAATGCATTAATCAAAACTTTTCTACTGATATCAGATATAGGCTAGCAATCTTCTCTTTCAGTTTTCTTTTTTTCTTACTATATAGTATGCATTACATACACAACAAAGAAGCATAGTAGACCATGTTTCTTGAATTACAATTGCCATATGCTCCAAGGATAAAATTGTGACCATGAAAGGGATGTTTAATCTGCTTGTCAGTGAGTATATATTTACAGTGCATGCAATTGTTACATTTATATGTGCCTTGTCTATTGCTAGTGAAGTGCAAATAGCTATTGGGTTGTTCCCTATGTGTTCTTCAGGTTAGACATTCTTCTATAACTAAATCTAGGTGAAGCACTAAGAGCATTTTGTAACTCTGGAATCTCTGTTAGAATAGGCCAGTATTTACTAATGATACTTTTAATCATAAATGTATTTCTGTTGTACATAAGTGTATATCTGTGAACTTGTTTATTATTGAGAGTGGATGGGTTACTATTTCTTGGTGCATATAAAAGAGCTTTAGAGTCTGTCTTGCATTTGCCAATGACATCCATACCTCTCAACTGCACAGATTTTTGCAGAATGTCCAGATTTTTAGCCTGTACCTTATAAAACTTGTGGTTTTCTGGAATTTTTGGCAAATAAGTGAAGACTGAATTCACTAAATAATGCCAGGCATTTGAGTTTCAGGCTTCATATCCTTCAGGAAATGCATAGCAACACAAAACATTTTATTTTAGAAACTAAGTTCATAAGTGCAATATTTAAAATGTATCCCTATTTTGGGGCTTTGTCCCCTATTATTTTTGTCTTTGTCCAGATTTTTTGTGTTAAGAGGTTCAAAGCTATGGATATCATGCTTAATATTGTTAACATTTCGCTCATTGTATCCTCTGTGTATAAACTCAGTTAACTGTAGTTGTTATTACATGTTGGTGTCATTAGTACTGAGTCTGGCTACCCTCATAAGCTGGCTTCACACTATGTTGGGATAGATGTGCTGAAGATATAAACTGGTTCTGTGTAAGTAAGCATTCTTCCTAACCAGATTTCTGTACACAGTTGTTCCAGTCTCACTTCCTGCTTGTTTTTTTTCAGAGAGAAATATAGAAAATTTAGACTTGATCTAGAAGTTTCACTTTTAAACCTCAGAAAGTCTGTGGTAGTAGAAATGTATGCTTCAAAATTTTTAAACTGTTGAACTGCACCACCCCATGTAAGAAAAGGTCATCTACAAAACATTTGTAGAATCTAATTTGGTATGGAAAAGGTTGGTTTCACTAAGTATATGGCTACATTTCCACTGATACATTTTGATATTGGCATACATATTGGTGACGGGTACCCATCGCCACACCTTTAACTTGTTTATATAATTGTTGTTGATACAAAAAATGTTGTTGCTAAGAACAGGATGTAACAATTCACATATAGTGTTGATTTTATTCTGGGTGTAGTCAGAGTTTTCTAATGTATTGAATGCCTGTATCATTAGGAATAACTGTAAATAAAGAATCTACATCGAGTGGCTAGCATACAGTCTTTAGTTTAATGACAACTAGTCTGACAGTTGATGAATAAAGTCCATTGCATCTTTTGTGATACTTCCAGTAACAGGTAGAAATTTCTTTAATTGTGCTTCCAGATATCTAGATAGTGGTTATGTGGCCCAACCATGAGAAGATACGATCAGTCTCATCAGTGGGCACACACAAGATTTATGTACCTTTGTTATCCCTTATAAAATGGGTATGGACAGATTGTCAGTTCTAAAATGATTATAGGGGTCTTGATCAATGTGATTATCAGTGTACATCCATTTGAGAGCTGTTGAAAGCAATGCCATGATTTCAGTGGCTTGTTTTATTGTTTAGTCTTTCTGAAGGAAATAGTGCATTCAGCCAAATCAAGTAGGACTTAAAAGAAGACATGAAAGTGGTGTGAGAACAGGCACTGCCCAGCCTAGGCCATGGCAAGCTGGCAGATGCCTGTTTGTATTCATCACTTTGTGTCTTGTAACTTTGAGAATTGCAGCGGAGGAAGTGTGGGGGACCAAGACATCAATGTGGTGATCAGCAACCTCCTCACATAGAGTGGGGATCTTACATTCCCTTTCTGATTTTCACATGGAGTTCTCTGATGTCATATAGCCTTTGGCCTCAGGAAGCATGTTGGGTGTGACACACCAGAAGGATGCATAAAAAAATAAAATGTGTAGGTACCTGCACAGTAGTTATGCCAGTACACCAGAGGCATTGGTCGACCTTGAGCGTAGTGGCTGAAGAAAACCTTCACTGCATACAGGCCACTGGAACCAGAGAAACCCAAGACATCCAAAGCACTCTCTCTGCCTGCTGTGATTTTTCTTATTAGCCAGGCTTTGGTAGATGCCATGCCAACATGACACCAGGCTCTTGTCTCTTTATTACATGCAAACTCTGGAAGATACCAGCACCTTCTGAATTTTGGTTTTGGTGTGAACGAAGCCCAGTTTGGGCAAGAGTCCATGTTGTGCTCTGGGCCAAGGCAAAACAAACTCTTAGAATGGAAATCCTTCGAGATTTATTTCCCACACACCTCCAACATTTGCTATCTACGCAAGGAAAAATTCTTTGAAGTCTGCTTGGGTTATAGATATACTTATGCAAACAATTCCAAGCAAAGATCCTAAACCTTCTGCACTTGTTTGCATACTTGAGAACTATTCATATGATTTCCCATTGTTTTCTTGTAAATTGTTTTTCCAGTCTCTTCACAATAATTTCTAACCTCCTCTGTTTGATTCTTATAGTTATCACACAGTATTTTATGTGCCCTACTAATTAGCCCTTTTTAAACAGCTGTTTCTATTCTAGATTCAGCTAAAAATTCCACCAGAGCAGGTCTTTCACTTAGAATTCCCCAATCCCTTTATCTTTTCCTGTACTGTGAGATTAAGCCCTGGTAAGGAAGGCAGTATCTGGACTGTAATCCAAATGTCTTGGCTTCATCCCACTGTATTACCTGTCCTGCTTGAGTTATTTGCTCCTAATATCTTGGTTCCTTTGCCAGCTTTCTGCAGTAAATTCCACCCCTCTTGCCTATTTTATGTGCCCGTACCTGCAGTCTTCCCTATTGACAAAATCTCTTTTCTCCATTCTCGTATTGTCTAAGTTCTTAGAATACTTTGGCTGCTTTATGAATATAATACTGTGTATGGTTGTTACTATTCTCCTTAAGGATCTGTAGCCACAATCCTACTCTGTGTCTTTATTTCCTGAACTTCCGTCTTGCTTCTTCATCATACCTTTCCACCTTTGACTTACAACCTTCTGCTTGTGTTATGTATATGAGGCTTAACTGTATTGCTCTAAAATATCCCTTCAAATCAGGTTAACCTAAACCACCTTGTTCTATTGGAAGGACTAGCTTATCAGACTTAACTCTTCCCTCTTTCCCTCCCAGATAAATTCATTCAATTATTTATTAATCATTGTCAACAACTTCTTCTTTGTTTGATAAAAGTATGCCTGACCCATATACAAGACTAAAGGGACTAAAAGCATTTTCACAGCTTGTATGTTATCTATATCCGTAAATAAGAGTTTCCAGTTTCTCAATGTTTGTATTATTTTTTTATTTAGTCTCTTCTCACATATCCTTAGCTGCCATTGCAGATGCCTTTTTAATCCATACTCCTAAATACTTCACCTTATCATGTCATTGTAAACATGGGTATTGCTGAACCAATTTGTATGTGGGGTACACAATTAATTTTCATAAATTTTGTATCACAAAAAGACGTAAAACTGTCTCAAAATGTCGCACAACATTGGGATATCCTTTTCTGGATTTATCTGGTTCAAAATAATATCATCTGCAAGTAAACTAACTTTTCTTGTTTACCATAAAAGTTATATCCTTCTATTCCTGAGTCCCTTTGCAAATAAAAGGGGAAGAGGACACTCCTGCCTGGTTCCTTTGTTCAAGCACAGCTTATCTGAAAGGAACCTTCACACTTTAATTCTTGCCTCCAATCCTTCATATATCCTTATAGTTAACCTTATTATTGTATCAGAGAATGTAAATGCTTCCAATGCCTTTCTTATAAAATCCCAGCTTACTCTGTTAAATGCTTTCTCTGCCTCAAGACTCACTAACAACATTGGCATTTTCTTACAATCTGCTTCCTTCTGGATCATCATTGTTCTATTAATATTGTCAAATGTTTGCCAACCTTCTGCAAAACCACACTGATCCATAGCTATCAGTTTTGACAACCCCTTTTTCCACTCTTTCAGCTAGTACAGATATAAACACTTTATAATCATGGTTTAAAGTTGAAATGAGTCTATATGAAGCTGGGTCTTTGCCATCTTTATGTAACACAGCCACCACTGCTTTCTGCCAAGATGTTGTTTTTTTCCCCTCCTTTTTAAATACTGTTAAACACGTTCTTCCAAGTCTTTATCACTTTCTTTCCTTCCACAGGAATACAATCTTTTCCTGGAGACTTTCCTGAATATTGATAATACAAAACTTATACCAACACGAAATTCCAAGTCCACTGTTTGGCACGATAAAGGTTGTCCTCCAATACCACAGTACTATAGAAAGGCAAACTCTTACAAAGTAGAACCAAAGCTCTTTATTTCCACATAAAACACACAGACTGAGCGCGCTTTTGTCTCGTATCGCGAGACTTCATCAGAATCTAAAAATACAAGCATATCACATTCTTTAAATATGCTCCCAAAGAATTCAATGATTCAATTAATAAAATTCAAATCAATTATGTTGTTAATCCAATACAAATCAATTTATGTATATAAATATATATATCTCACATTAAAAAAACATTGTTAAAATACCATTGTTGAAGTTCATATAGCCCTGTCGGCATAATAAAATCATATTATATATATATATATATATATATATATATATCTATATATATATATATATATATATACACAAAACTCTAATAAATATCTGAATAAATAAATAAGTAAATACCAGATATTAATAATTATGAAGGTTAAAACTAGATGTGGTGAATATGTAATACCCTTGAACAGTGTAAAGAAATATATAAAAACACATATTATTGAAACAATAATAATAAATACTAATTAATAAAATTAATTAGTAATAAATAAGTAATGCAAAATTGTTGAGTTTACAGTAAACAAATATGACAACGTTGTTCAAAATATTAAATATTAATACATATTAATAAAGTTTAATATTAAAAATCATGTAGTATAATATGTATAATGTTAATATTTATGTATTCTTTTTAAAATTCTTTTTAAGATTCAATGATAGTAGTTTCAAGGCAGGTTTTATCGAGATATGGTCATTCATTCCTGGGTATACGCAAGAGTCCAACCTCATTTGCCATATCATTTCGCGATACTCCAAGAATGTCTCCCAATCTCCTTTCCTTTCTTTTTGTTTCACTACTTCAAGGACCCAAAATTTTAAGTTCATATTTTGACAAATGGATGTATGTCTATAAATTGCATTGTTCTCATTTCTTCTATTTATGTCGATAATATGTTCATATGTGCGATTCCTTAGATGTCTGTCAGTCTTTCCAACATAATAACCCCAGCATGACTCACAATAAGCTAAGTACACTACTCCCTTAGTGTAGCAGCTGGCATATTCATAGCTCTTAATAGAAAAATTAATGCTAGGGATTTTGACCTCCTTAACACAGGCAATATAGGAACATTGTGCACTACCTACCACATTTGTGCGTTCCTACTCTAATTAATGCTCCTTCTTTTACCTGTCTCTTATTATTAGGGTTATTAGGTGTCTCATACAGAAATCCTTGCAACAGCAATGGAAAATTTAATTGTACCCCTAGTTTAGTGAGCTTTTTTCTCCTCGGCCTCTGCTGAAAATGGACATGTATCCAGCCAGACTAGCCCGGTCAACAAATGTAAAATAAATAAATAAATAAATAAAGTCTACTGATTTAAGTAGAGCATGCATACTGGAATATGGGCCACATATACATAAGGTTAAAGAGATTTTAAATAAAAATTGGAATATCATTCAGACAGATACATATGTGTCTGATATAGTTGGTAACAATCCTTATTTTGTAAATAAAATGGGTCCCAATATAAAAAGTATTTTAGAAAAAGGACCAATATCAATAAGTAATAAAGTTGCACATACACACAAATGTGGCAGTTGTAATTGGTGTTTTTTGATTAACACCGAAGAAGTAGTGAGGTTAGACAATATATCTAGGTCTTATATTAAATTTAGACATGGAAATTATAAAACAAAGTTTGTGGTTTACATCGCATTATGTGTAAAATGTTCAGCTTTCTATATTGGGAAAACTGAGAGGCAGTTTAATAAACGTATCTATGACCATATGTATTGTATTAAAAAGGGAGATGATAAGAATGCTTTGTATAGACATATTAATCAGTATGGTTCTGATCATCTGTTTACATTTGGTATTATAGATATTATTAAATCAAACCCTAGGGGAGGTGATAGTAAAGGGCACTTATCTTACCGTGAAATGTGGTGGCAATTATTCACGGATGCCTCTTCTACTCCCGGTCTGAATGATAATATTTCAATTAAACCTCTACTTATGTAAGTCATCTCACATTCAATATATTTTAAGTATATTTTAAATATTTTAAACTATGTGACACTTTTTATATATTTGTATATATTAATAATTAATATATGGTAAAAATTATATAGCTATTTTTTATACATAACTAATATATATTTATACATAGTTTATCATACTGTTATATATATTTTTTAACATTTTTAAATATTTTTTAACATATTTAATATATATATAATTGATTTTGTTAGTATTAAGATATGCATCTGAACGAAATATTTATACAGGTTTTATTTTTTTAGTTTTAGACTTACTGAATGAATTGATCAGCTTTTATGAAATTTGGTTATTATTATTATTATTTAGTAACATAAGATAAATTATTTTGGTACATTGTGTCTTTAAATTTGTGAGCTCTGTTTGGCGCCAAAAAAGTAATTTAAACTGAGCTAAATCAAAATGTAAGTCAGTTCTGATGAAGCCTGTGTTGTGTACAGGTGAAAGCGCTTAACCATTGTTAGTGTATGTTCCGTGTTTTAAATAAATAGTGGAGTTCAACTTTCAGAGGGCTGCTGCTTTAGTTTGTTGGAAGTTACCTTGGTTTCATACTTAAAGAAGGAGTTATCGGTTTCTCAAGATTCACATAGCCAAGGGCGTTAGCTGTTGCTGTTTGGTTTTTGGTTACTTGTTGCTGCAAATGCTGTTTTTGGATATTGACATCACCCCATTGGATGGACTTGCTGACTCAACAGAAGGGCTCTTTAATTCACAGAAACCTGATGACTCACAGACTTATGATATCAATGATAAATGTTTAGTTCCTTCTTGGAAGATTTATTCTGATGATGTGCTACAGGTCATAAAGGAGGCTAGAAAACCTGCAGCAGGAAAATCTTGCAAATATCTAAATGAAAAAAAAATGTCTTTGTGGCATCAAAACAGAGGGTGGAATGTGAATCAGGTGGGGATTCCTTCTGTACTCCAATATTTTATGTGAAGTTCCTGGTTTGGGCTTGACATACATTTCTATTAAGGTACATCTGTCAGCCAACTTAGCTTGTCTTCCCATAGATGCATCTCTCTCCGCATTCTGAGGTCAAGCACTTCCTGAAAGGCTTCCTACACATCACCCCCCCCAAGACAATCTATTCCTCCTCCATGGGACCTGAATTATATTCTTGAAAATAATTTTGCCACCCATTGAAACAGCTTTTTTTCCTTTTAAAATAGTGTACATGGAAAACAGTTCTTTATTTCTTTAACCTGTTTTAAAGGGGTTTCCAGAGTTATAAGCCCTTATGCCTGTCTGACCCTTTTCATTGTTCTACATGGATAGAGTATCCTTTAGAACTAACCCACTCTTGCTTAGGTTGATCACTAAAATGTCTCTAAATGATCTATTCACCTCCCTGCATTTTTTTCCTAATCCTTAAAATACAGGTGAAAGGATTCTCCACATAATAGATGTTCTCAAACAACTAAGATTTTATTTGAACCGAACAAAAGAAATAACAAAAATCTGATCTTCCAATATCCAAACAGCCATTTTCAGATGTATAGGCCTTGCCATTTGCTTTTTCTACTCCTTTTGTGGTAAATCCCACTTGCATATTTTCAAAGGTCATGGTAGAATAGCTGTAACTTTGTCAGGTGCCTTTTTCAAAGGGCTGGACTCCAAGTCCACTCTAGAGACAGCTACTTGGTCTTCCATTCACACTTTTACAAAACATTGCAGTGGTTTCAGAGACAGAAGTGGATTTGGCAGAACCATTCTTCAAGGGTTACTGGACTCTAGTTTGGTTCCTCTTTCTCCCTCCCACTCTACATAAAAGATTTGGAACTCACCCCATGTGTCACCATTACTGCAACAGTGATATAATTAAGCAATAATTCATGCCTGGGTGTGGGTAATGTTGGAATTATCCACGGTTGGCGTGGTTTGGTCATGGGGGCGAAGCCCTAGTGGCCAAACAAAGACAACCGTGGGTAAATCCAGCATTACCCACACCCAGAAGTGGATTATTGCTATTACACAATGACATTATTTAAGAAAAAAAATACTTTGTTTTCTTAAATAATGGCATTGTATAATGCCTCCTTGCTGCCCTTCCACAGCTGTCCAGTATTCTGCAGCAGTTCTGATGTACTTCGCATGCGTACGCTTACACAGTACATCAGAGCTGTGGGTGGAAGCAACGGAGAAAGCAAAATCTCCGTTGCTTTTTTAGAAAGTGTCTCGCTATGTTAAAGTTTAACATAGCGAGACAGCTTTAAAAAAAGCAACGGAGATCTTGCTTTCTCTGTTGCTGTAAGAAAAAAAAAGACTTATACTAATGGAAAAAGTCCGGGTGACTGGACCTTCTTCTATTAGTATAAGTCTGATTTACAATGTGCACGCTGACCAATCAGCGTGCACGTTTTGGAATATTAATGGGGGGTCGTTGTATAATGATGAATATAATACAGCTGTGTTAGTAAACTTCACATAACAGTAGATGTTTGATGATATCACTGTTGCTGTATATGGACCCTCCCTCTATCCTCTTTTTTTGTTTAGGCCGAGGAGAACCCCCTATTTGCTTACTAGTCCTCCACTTTATTTTTTATTGTGGGAGTCTGTCCTTGTTGTAGTTAGCTTCACTGCCTTACTAAGGCAAGAAAGCACCAAGGATTTTGGTGCTCGTACTACCTTTTGTACCTGCACATAGCGTCATCCCTAAGTTTAAGGTTGGATGTATGATGCCCGGCAAAGTAGTACCTAAACTTTGACATATTGGCTGGATGTACAGTATCCATGGCAGCAGAAATCCCTTCAACATTACTGCAAATGTGAGCTATCTGAACATCTGCTGTTATGGTAAGTTTTTATACACCTGTACTTTCTCAATTAGTATCACCTCCAGTTGAAGTAGACTGTAGAAGACTGGGTGCAAAGATCATTGCCACTTCCTGCAGTGGTATGTTATGGTGACCAGTGTATGTCCAAGGTAAGACTCGATCAGCCTTAACCTACATCTTTTCCTGCAAAACTTCCTTACAAGTAAAGAACTAAGAAGCCATCTCTTTCTTCAGCTTATGAGAAAGAAAACATTTTTATATTTCAGCAAGTTTGTTCATAATATATATATAATATTGTTTTACAAGTACATATATATACATTATATACTTTTACTTGCTGAATCCCTATATATAAGACTATTCAAGACTTAAAAAATAGACACTCTAGGTGTAATAGTCCTAATGCATCTTGGTACTCTATTACCAGCTCACAGAACAGCTCACTTGTATAAATCTAACACAGAAAATTTGCAATTTGAAGTCTGTTCCTGGAAATGTTAGCTATGCCTACATGATCTGAGGGGCCTTCTACTTACTCTTTGGCAGAAGGTATATTACACTTTATTAGAGAGGGCAAGTAGTTAAGACGTTAGATCAATGTATTTATGCATCCATCACATTAACAGTGAGAAATCTTAATTACCTGGTTCTCAAGCTGTTTACAAAATTCTGTTTTTTTGGGCAAATGTTAGAAAATATAAACTATGTTCAGATTCCAGAGAGGAGTAATTAACTACTGTGAAAATTTACTGAATCTCTGGACCCTTGGGCACTTAGGTGTTGATGCAGTAAATGCAACCACTAAATGGGCCATGATTGGCACAGTTCTATAAAAGTATACTTGGGGTTGTTCATGAGAATTTGACCAAAGCTTTTAATATGCAGATTTTGGACATCTCTGTTAATTCTGTTTTTGGACCTGTTTGCTGAATTGTTTAAATCCTAGGAAGAAAAGAGAAAACTTAAAGGTCAGCATCAGGAATAATACATTCCCACTATTCCATTAGAATATATCTATATTATATTATCTATAAATATATATATATATATATATATATATATATATATATATATATTTATTATATATATTAGAATATAGAAAGCATTATTCAGAAGTAGCTGTTCAGCATCATCCCTCTTCTGGATGTCATTAATATGAACAAATGGTAGCATAATTTTCAGAAAATGAATAATGTTCTTCCTTGTCTTTCTTAGGATGTCCTCCTGTCTACAGTTTGTCTCTACTTTCTTGACATACTCTCCTTCATTTAAAAGTTTGCCCTACAAGAGATGCATTTATTTCCCTAATGCAGTTTTAGTGAATTTCTATGTTTCTTTGATGTTACCTGTTTTATTTGCATCTAGTTTCATAGGTTCATAAATTATTACTAGGCTAATTACCCTTATAGTCCATTTTAAGCCTAGCCAATTTCCCCATGTTTGAATCAAACCATGCACCTTGTGTCTGTACAGTAAATACCTTAACTATTATGACAACAATCCCCTTCCCACTGTAGCTTCATCTCTTTGATTTACATGTAGCTTCAGTTATGTTATCAGCCTCTCATCTTGTACTATGATTGTGTGAAAGCAAAATCCAGAAGGAAGAAAGTGATGCAGTCATCACACTGTAGATATGCATTGGATTCATGCTTATAATTTCATAATGTACCATGAAGACTATGTATAGGAATTTCCAAACATCTCTCATCCAGCATATTTACCCCTTACCATTAAGATCTGCTGTCAGCAAGACGAGCAAATATTCAAATTTTATTATATGTGATCTGAAATCTTTGAGAATTGTATGCTGAGTAAACAGCAATCAAAGGATGACCATATTCCAATTTAAGATGAAGAATATTTTTGGATGCTTTATATGGAGATCTGTTTAGAGTGATAGCTTTTTCCTGGGTACTACTTGAGCAGTAAAATGGCTGTGACAATAGGAGGTACTGCCAGCCATGCCAGATGAAGAAGGGCAGTGGATGTATGACTTGTGCCAGCACAGCTAGCTGGAATTTTGTAAATTATTATATGTCATTTGTATATCAAACTGACTTGTACAGATGCTTTTGCTGAAAATGTATTTGTGAGGTTTGCTTGTGTTGCAATGTATCAACAGTGCACTCTGCTGGAATGAAAAGAAATGTACATGTATTATTGTAACTGAATTAAATGTATTTGTTCTAATAGAGGATACTGGGAGAGCAGAGGTTAACCAACTACCTTACTTTAAGAGAAATAAGTGGCATCTAAATGAGCTGCTAAACCATTAAAATGGCACCCCACAGTGGTGAATAGGACTGGAGATGGTTGGTCTGGAAGAATAATTTGTTCATTAGCTCAGTAAGAAATGGGGAAGCCCCAGGCATTGCCATAAACATTTAGATGTGTATTGTAGCAATCTATGCTAAATTCCTTTCTTGGCTTCATAGGGGGATACTGTGAGAACCTAGAGGTAGGTGACCAGATGAGGTCATTCTGCAAGCCATCTTGGACATTATACTTTACAGAGTGTAATCTCTGAGTATTCTGTTTTGAGGAACCTGCCTAGAAAGACTGCTCATGTATTTTATAGTGCCTTACTCATTCAAGTAAGTTACTAGGAAATAGTAATTTTCTTAAATTCAGTCAGGAATACAGTGAAGCTTAGTTTGAGGTTGTTTTTCTTTATTTGTATGAGTCTGTTCATCAGTATTATTTTTAATATTTCCTGTTATTTGAACTCTGTGATTTAGTGTAAATATATATTTAGTATTTTCCTCATTCATTATTTATTATTAAATATATTTAAACTTTTCATTGTGGCTGGTCCTTTTTAGAAAATATTTAAGCTTTAAGATTGCTTATATTTATTTGGTGACACTGTGTGGTCCACTCCTGATGCTCTAGCTGTCTTGGTCAACTACTACCATTTGTATTAGTATTAATATTACACAGTGTAATTGGACACCCCTTATTAAGAGCCTTAGAGTAGCTGATTGTGGAGTGCCTGGTGGTGGTGATAACTCTGGGCAGAGGGGGGCACAACAGGTAAATCTTTGCCAGCCTCTGTGTGTGTGTGTGTGTGTGTGTGTGTGTGTGTGTGTGTGTGTGTGTGTGTGTGTGTGTGTGTGAAAATTAAAATCTCACATAGTGTGTATGTCAGCTACTTGGAGCAGGGACACGAAGCACTGGGTTCACAGGGAGGGTGCTGGAAAACATGGCTTGAACACTCCGGCTGAGGACCTAACCCAACAGCTTGTACCAGAAGGGAGTTTTATTGGGGACCTGGAGGGAGACAAATAGAGAGATCCAGACCCCGGACTGACTGTACTCCCTATGTGCTCTTAAGAGAAATTGTGCTTGATGCACAGAGGTCTGCATCAGGAAATACTGAGTGTATCCATAATTGCACATCCCTCTCTAGTGTCAGTGGTGAGGATTCAGGCTCCTTGATTACTGGCCCAGTGTGGGGACATCACATCAGCTTGGATGGGTAGTTTCTATTTCAAAGGTATGCAATCGCAGCTATTTAGTATTTTGTTAATAAGAGTACCTAGGAAGATAAGTTGACCTTTTGGTGACAGGAAGCCAATTTAACATTACAGAATCACCTGGGCAAGAACAAGATGTTTCTAATTAATGACCCCTTTGGTCCACACAATTTCTACGGGCTTACATCAACAGTCATTAAGCAGGGGCAGAGTCAGAGGAAGAAACAATCAGCAAACAACACTCTACATGACCAGAAGTATGTCCAGTGGTATGAAATAAATATAGATATGATTTTCAGTTTATTACCTTCCATCCTACAGATGCCAAATATTGACTTCTAGGAAAAGCTCTTTATTTTAACCCAGCCAAAAACAGTGACTTAGTGAATGTTCTAACATATTTATACTTAGTATGATTATTTCACCAGTTAGTGATCCTTGGCCTTTCAGGAAACCTATCCTTAGTACTGTTGTTAATTATCCTTTAGCTGAATGAGACATTGGTTTTCAACAAAACCCAAAAGGTACGTTTTTAAGTTCAGCTAAAATAGCCTTGCAAGGACTTAAAACTAATGAGAATAACAAAATCAAACTGCATTAATGAAGTGTCAGTGAAAATAAAGGGTCTATATTAAAAGACCAAACATATACGACAACCGTGACACATAAACGCAGAACAGCTGAAACAGTGAAACATGTAAACATCGAAATATGGAATGCTGAACACATTTCTGCAAACAACAGCGCCATACAGGTAAGTAAAACTTAGTTAAACAAACCTCAATAAACACACTCTTGAAGGGGGGCAAGCCCCCCTGCACCTCTCATGTGGGGGGCTGCACCCCCCACACCCTTCTACTTATATATACCAACTCCAAGATCTCACTACAGTGGGAAAAAGGATGTATTTCCTCTTCCCCACAATCATCCCTGCTGGCCAAGGAAATACATTCGACATTCCGTATTTCGATATTTACGTGTTTTGCTGTTTTAGCTGTTCAGCGTTTACATGTCTTGGTTGCCGTTCGCGGTTTTGAATGTTCAGTCTTTTAATATAGACTAAAATAAACTATATATTCCAATTTATGAAAATATGCTTAATAGATTGGACTGCAAAGTGAAAACTGTTTTGTATGATCTCAGTATGAATGATCTACTCACTCAGAAATTATTGGAATATTTTTATGTTGATGGACTACTTGTTCTAATGCTGTAGCATCAACCTAAAGTATATAATTACAGAGAGATAGAGAGAGCGAGACAACCTATGAGAGCTTTTGCCTCAGTTATAGGATGTGCCACTGAATCTTTTTCTATTTATGCTGAAAAAATGCTTTAGACGTAATTTAGAAAAATGTCATATTGTTTTCAACAATACTAAACATTTTTGAATAGTCTCTTTGAATTACATTCACATAATTCATTAACATAATTTGTATTTCTAGCACTTGATATATAATATTTATGTATTGTCATCCCTAATAATATAGTTGTTGGTAATGTTAGTAATGTGGTTATGCATTTATCATCTCAAGCAGAACTTCCAAGATTAATCTGTTTATTATTTGAATTGTTTCCAGAGAATAATATATTGCATTTAGTGATATGTTTTTACAGAAAGTGGGTATTTCCATGGGTATGGCTTGTGCCAACAGTTATGAAAGCCTAGTACTAGAGTGTTAGAAACACTTACTTGTTTTGAAAGGACATCCTTATAGAAATAACATTTTGTTCTGTTAAGGGTTTGTTAATAACATTTTCTTTTTCATTTGGGGTGGTGAGGCAACCTCTACATGATTCCATACATATATTAAATGCTAGGACTGATTTTCTTCAAGTTTAGATATAATTTTCAGATTAATGTTTTAATTTTTAGAGTTGCTCTTAGATAGTGATGCATATTAAAAATATATAAATATGTAATAAATTATGTAAAACGCATTTGCAAAAAAATCATTCATCTATAGAAATATAGTTAAAAGCTAAATGTTACTGGCTTTCTGTTTACTTCTGAATAATAACAACTTAGATAAAACACATTATAGAACTTTACATCTGATGTTTTATAATTTTTCTGATACAGAGCTAATTAACAAAGGTGCATCATTTCTGGAGTACCTTACTTTAAAGTCCATAGATCTTTATACTAAAAAAAGTGTACAATACAAGAATACAATTGACTTTTTCTAAGAATGTAAGCAGCATTTGTGAGAGTATGAAAAAGAATTGGGATATTCTAGCAGTGAACACTGAGATAACTGATGTTATTTGTACTGTACCCAGCTTTATTAAGAAAGAAATACAAAATTAAATAGACAATTATGTCACAAGTAGACAGAGCTGAAGATGAAAACAGATCATAGTGTAAGTATACTTGCAGGAACTACTGTAGTTTACAAATCCATAAATGAACTGTTGTTAACCAGGTTGGCATCTGTTCGGGGTGTGCATATAAATAGTTCTTATTAAAGGCTTTATGCAAAAATGTTAGTACTTTTATCCAGAAGTTAAGTAGTGCATCTGGCCTGAGGTTTTCCAATTAGGAGCTTTTATTTTTCTTTCAATTTCTCTGGCCATTGTTTCATCCCCTTTCATATCCTGTACATTTGAACTTCTAATTCTTTCTATTACTTCATATATCCATTCAGCATCTTTGATATGTTCCACATAATCTTCATAGAGATTTTTCCAAAATGTCTGTTTCTTCTTTTTTGGTGATGTTCCAATTCATTTTGCCATGTTTCCCAATTCTCTAAAAAACTTTTTGGGGTGTCAATAAATTGCTTATTTTGTACTTTTCATTTATATTTATCTGCATATCTTCTAAGTTTTTCTGTCTGTGCTGATATCTTTAGTTTACTGTTTGCAATAGTATATGACAGATTCTCATCTGTTCTGATACTACATGTTGCTTTTATCACATCTGTCTCACTATTTTTGTTGATCTGTTCCCTGTTCTGTACTCCTCCAGCAGTGACCGTTCTTGTCTTCATTGCTTTATAATTGTCTCTGTTTGATACTTCCATGATGTCAATTGCTTTTTCCCATTTCCTTTCTCTTATTGCCCTGTGTTTTGGTGATAAGACTGTAACTGTTATTAATATAGCTGGGCAGTAATATATCCTATTTACTTCTGTTATATCACATGAGTTTCTATGAATGATCCTCATTACTGTATTTGTTTGTTTTATCAAACTTCTAACATTTTTGGTCTTATTGACTTTTTGAACTTATTGACTTTCTGTAGTCTATTTCTTTCATTGAACTTAACATCTCTGTCCATCTCTATTAAACCAAACAACTCTTCCCATAGATCATTTTCTTCTAAACTGAGGGCCCATTCTTTATAGGTTCATAATTTCATAGGTGAATACTAGGCTAAATGCTGTAAAGGGCCATTTCAGGCCTAGCCAAAATCCAGGTCAGAATCAAACCCTGCACCATATGCCAATAAAGTGACGATCTTAACCATTATGCCACCCCCCCATTTCCTGTGGGCATACTACAGAAAGTTCCAGAGTATCTTCCTGTGCCATATTTTCTTCAGTTTCATGTGTCATCCATTGCTCTTTCATATGAAAACTCACAGACGTATCAGTCCACAACATTGACTGCATCACAGTTTCCACAGTTCCTGTTCCTTCCCTTGCTGAGCAACTCCAACTGAACTTTTTTAATTGGTTTCCTAATTAAGGCTCCAAAGTATCTTCATGTGATAACTGATAGGAAGTTTCCTGCTCCACTGCTTTCTCCTTAATTTGGGGATTCGTTATTCTGTCATGCTGTGGTGTTAATTAGATTGTCTACACTAAATCCTTCACTTCATAGGTAATCAATAACCCCATTTTCTATTTTTTTAAAATATCCAATACTAAACCTCCTTTGTACTTTCCCGCTTTGTTTTCTTAGTTTTCGTATTGTAAAATGTTCCATATCCAGATGCCTTTGCATGTATTTCTTTTCAAATATTTTTGGTGCTGCTCTTTTTGTATTGATTAATTTTGCTTTCTCCTTTGCATAAATATTACACCATATTAAATCTCTCTTTCTTTCCCATGACCATATTTATTCTTCAGATTTCTCCTGTTCATCCTGTTTCTCCTTATTTGAGGAACTCATCATTCTATCATGCTGTTAGACTTTCTTCACTAAAGCCTTCACTTCGGAGATATTCTATAACTTCTACTTCTATTTTTTTAACTTCTTCTTTATTAATCTTCTGTTCTGTGTTCCTCCTTTGTGATCTTATTTGTTGTATTGTGAAATGTTCGATATCTGGGTGCCCTTGACTGTAGTTCTCTTTGAATATCTTTGGAGCTGTTTTTTTTTTTGCATTGATTAATTTGTTTTTTTTCCTCTGCATAAATATTGTAGCATATCAGACCTCTGTTTGTTTCCCATGTCCACCTTTCAAAAATCTCTAGATTTTGATTTTTATATTTTCACACTTTCTCATTACCTTTTTTTCCAAACAGCCCAAGATTTCTTGGTTTATATAATGTTTTTCATGAACCTGTTGTATTAATGAACACACATTTGCATTTGAAGCTTTTATCAGTTTTTCTTGTGCTCAAGTATTTTTCTTTCCTGTAATTTCTCTTTTAATCTTTTTATATATCTTCTGTCTGGAAATTCTGGGCTTCTTGCATAATAGTAACAATATGTAATTTCTTATCTGTGGGTTTCCCCCCGGGTACTCCGGTTTCCTCCCACATCCCAAAGACATGCAGTAGCTGGATTGGACACACTAAATTGGCTCTAGATATGAGTGCATGTGTGTGTGTGTGTGTGTGTGTGTGTGTGTGTGTGTGTGTGTGTGTGTGTGTGTGTGTGTGTGTGCCTTCTGTGGAAGGTTGGGTGCCGGGCCGGCAACTCGACACTATAAAACTCCACTACCAATCATGAGCGGACAGGTAATCCGCTGTGGCCCCCTAACCAGGAAAAGCCGAAAGAAGAAGAAGAAGATGCTCAGTATTCCACTCTATCACCTTTATATCTATTTTTTGGCCTATCAATTTTTGTGATTTTTGTTGACTACTACTTCCTTCTATAATGGGGGGGGGCATCCTCCTTCTGAGCCCGGCCTAACCCCATTGTAGGAATGTTTCCATGTCTTTAGGATTCAACACTGTCATTTTTTTTCTAATCCTGGCACTAATGTGTCTACCAGGATTGGGTGCTTTTTCACTTCTGATTCTTCATAGCTAGCTGAACTCCAGGTTTCTTCCAATTATTGTTATTTCTCTAAAAAATGGGCCCATTATATCATATGGATCTCTCTTAGTGGTCCCAGTTGCTGTGTTCACCAGTTTTGTCAGCCTTGTAACTCTCTGGGCCTTATACATTTTCTATAATGTCTTTTCCTTGGCTATCTTAATATGCAAATCCATTTGGATAAAGTCGATCTTCTCTTAGATAATGCTCTTCTTGGGCGAGAGTATCCTTTTTGCCCTTTGTACTCCAGTTTTCCACTGTGCATCCCAACTAGACTTTTACAAATTTTCCTGATGAAAGCTGTACAATTTTACTGTATGTGAATTGGGAAGGTTGACAATGACATACTTATGTTCCTTATTACACAGGTGTCAATTATGTATGCATATTTCATTTGACTATTCATTGTCCACAGTATGGTGATAAGGATGGGAAAATTTGAAACTGCAGTCATTATTTCCCATTAAATCATGACTGATCTTATGTTGTGGAATGTTGCAGCAGATTTTAACAGCTTCTACTAGTGGACTTCTTTGGTTAAACAGTTGATGTCAGTGTGTGATTTTGTACTTGAAAGGAACAGCCATCCTTGTTGCCTTTTGTTTGTATTAATTACTTGATGAAACAGGAGCTCCTTAAGTTGTAAAAGTCATTTAATTTTTGCTGTCTCTACCATTTTACACATTTGCGTTTTTCAGTCTTCATTATGTATTTATTTTCTCTGGGTGGTTTTCTACTAATGTCATGTGTTCTTAAAAATACAGCTTGCCACTACAGAAGATTTTGACCTAAGGTCGTTACACCTAGTGCCACATTCGTCAGGCTCAGCAGTGGCATCACTTCTTATTTATGTTTGTTTTACAATATGTTCCAGGCTTTAGTCACTAGCTAAAACTAAGTGTAATAAAAAAAATATTACAGTACCTGTGCCATATACATTGTGTGTGATGATGCAGTACCTCAATAATGTATATCAAATCAGTGTACACAAGTACTCTCTTTTTGACCTGCACTTGTGGCCTGCTACATTAAGCTATGTGTCATGATGTAGTAGGTGCATTAGCCACAAATGTTAACACATGAAGTTTTATAAAGGGGAGAAATTGTTTTGAAGGTTACAGTATTATTTCCAAGATTCAGTATGGATAAGCACATATTGGCTTTCACAAATATAAAATTATACTTTGTACACTGTGTTGGAGTTAGCATCTGTTTTTTTTTTTGTCATAAATACTGTATTAACTGATAACTGAAGGTGAAATGTAACTGACTAACAAGGACAGGAATGGAGATTTGAGAGATAAAAATAGAAACTCTGCTACTGCCGAACACGCTGCGTGCTTATCTCTTAAAAACAGACAGCTAAAGAATAATTCCAAGCAGCTGAGATGGAAGAGAAATTATAAAACTGTTAATAAAGATGAGAACTGTATTCTTAAAATGTTAATTGAATCTCCAAATTATATAATAATTGCTGTAATTTTCTCTCATGTCAGCTCATGCATTTCTGCTTCCTATTATGCTTTCCTAATGAAGTTTGATGACTGATTATTTATTTATATTTGATAATTGGATAAAATGCTGATCCAAGTGGACCTATTATTTTGGGTTAATCCAAGAAACATAGTTGTGCTGTAATTACAATATCATGCAATGTAAGATGAGTGGCCCTTAAAACCTTATTTATAGCTCACCTGGCTCTGTAGCTCATCCTTACTTAAAGCCATTAATATTTGTTGGGGCTCAACAGTTTGTTGTTAAGTGATTACTTTTTCATATCACAATAGTATTTGTTTCTAATAAGGGGAAGAAAGTAACTTAAATGCAGAAAGTACTTTCATTTAAAAAAGTATAAAGTACAAACACTGGAACACTGCTTGTATAAGAAATACAGGCTGAGCTGTTTCATATGTTGAAATTTGGTAAAGCAATTCTGAAGGTTTTACTAATTTTGTAGTTAACTAGCATGTTTTCTCCTCATTGCTTGCTGTCGATTTCACCTCAACACAAATGGGTCCTCCTCCACCCCGTGTTTGAGACTGGTTTTGCACACTGCCATTGGTGAATAATTTTTATGGCATTTACGCTGCTTCTTTGTGGCTGATGCAGGCATTCACATCTCTGTAGGTGGCATCCTACACTCTCCTCATGGTGTATGTGTGCTTACACACACACACACACACACACACACACACACACACACACACACACACACACACACACACGCACAAAACCTGACAGCTACCATCATTGGCTTGGGATTGCTAAGTAATTTCCCTTCGTCTTATGGCCATCGTGAGTGCGCATACCTTTGTTTGTGTGAGATTAGTTGGCTGCCCAAGACCAGCAATCCCCCACTGTACCTCCAAGGATGGGTGAGTCGGTATGAGCATACCCCCATTATACTCTGGACTGCTCTTCCATCATCTGACTTGCTAATTGATCTCACATTGTCTGTATTGTATCTACAGCAAAAGAAATGGCTAACATTTATTGTATTAATTTGTATGGTCTTTTTATGACTTTATAGATTAGTTACACAAGTCAGTTCCAGATAAAATTTTAAAGGGCATTAACTCTTAAAAATAGATGCACAGCTGTGTATGCAAGTGTAAATGCCCTCATCACAGCACACACATCTGTGACCAGTGATGACTAACTTTTGCAATCCCATGCAGAAATCCACAACAGAGGAAACAGCATGTATTATGTTGCATTTCCCTTTTCTGCAATCACTGTTTATACAGTTACTTTTACTTAATGTCACCTTACATAATACTCTTCCAAGTGGCTTCTGCAAATGCTTTCACTTCTTGTCAATTAAAGGCAAATTAATTACATTTTGCCCATCAAGCTGTACTTTTCTAAGTGTGTCTGTCACAGATGGCTGCTGATAACATATACAAATATTGTCCTGTGCCTTTGTAATAGTAACAGCAAAATAAAAACATTTAACTCAGTGAAATGAAAATAAAATCTACTACCGGGAATTCACATGGGATAGCAAGAAAATATGTTATGTCTTTAAAGCCATTGGAAGTAACATTCATAAATTTATACTAACAGGATCTAAAAAGCTAATCTGAATATTTAGTTAAGGGTAAAAAAACAAAGTGCATGATATATTATCCTCTTGGCAGAAAACAGTTTTGAAAATTATAAGACAAATGGCAGGTGACAACAAGCTTAAATTGAAAAACAATGCAGAATTAAACATAATAGAATTTATCTGAAAAAAAATCCAGTGCACATATACTGCTACTTTTATATACTGTCAGTTTAAAGTTTAAAGTGAGCTAGGAAATTGACACCTAAATCCGTGTTCAACTTCTATTTACCATGGCTACAAGCATTATTGCATTTCTTATTTTGTAAAAACCGTCTACAGGTGAAATATTTTCAGCTTTATGTCCCAAAAGATGATATATATATATATATATATATATATATATATATATATATAGAGAGAGAGAGAGAGTCAGGCAAAAAATCAAGGGTTCAAGAATAGTATACAATTTTATATTTAAATAATACTCATAAGCTAAATGTTAAATGTCTCTTTGAGTACTACTTTGAATAAGCCAAGACAAATCTGTTTAAGTCATGTATTACAGCATGTGTGAATGTGCCTCGTTTTAAAAGTCACCTTACTTTAGGACATTTGAATAACTTGGCTTTTATGTTGTGGCACGGTGGTGTCTGAAACTAAGATACTTTAGTGGACGTTGTTGTGTCTTTCGGCTTTTTCTGGTTAGGGGTCACCACAGCAGAACTCCAGTCCGCTAATGATTGGCAGTAGATTTTTACGTGCCGAGTTGCCAGCCCTGATGCACAACCTTCAACGAAGGTATGCCCATTCATGCATGTCTCCACACAGAAGACGGTTTAGCTGAGAATTGAACAGGACAATGTCTTACTGTGAGGCGACAATGCTATCGCAGCACCACCACCACCGCAGTTAAGATACTTTAGTGGAAGACATTTCGGAATTAGCTGGCTAGGATCATGACTGTGACACATAATAATTGTAAGCGCTGCATATGGTTTGCGCAGAGCAATCAGTTAAATATTTCCTTTTGAATTTTATTATAATGTTAAATACAAAAAAATGAGATTCAGGTTTGATTGTACCGAAACTATAGTTTCCATCATGAGTTGCAATGCTGAGATATGGATCTATGTTTTCAGCTTACCAGACCAAGTCCACTTTGCTTTACCTGAGCCACATTTTAGTACGACAAAATGTTGGTTAAACATATGCCAAAATATATGACAGATTATACTTTTTTTTTTTTTTTCAACAAACATCTTTATTAAATTATCACATATGACATAGGCAATCTTACATTTATATAAATTAAAAACAAACAAAATGACACCACTTTAGTTGCAAACATTATACATCACAGAGACCACTGAAACAACTGTAATTTGAAACATTATATATCACTTAATATCTATCCAGTCATTGTCAGTTAAGCATTATATGGCTCATTCAAATCTTGCCTCTTAAACCTTGTTCCTTCTCTGCATATATTGTCCCCACAGTTCCCATTTTTTTTCCTATGTAGTTTGCCCCTTCCCTTTTTTATAGATCCCAGTTCCAGTTGTTTTATCTCTGTTACTTAATTCTCTACTTCTAGTAAAGTTGATCTACACTTTGATTTCTATTTTCTAGTAATTGCTTTTTTGGCAGCCACCATAATTAGACTCAGCAAGGCTTTACTATTTCTAGGCAATTCTGATTCTGTATCATAGCTCAAAAAAAATCATCTCCCCAGTCAGTCCAATCCGCTCACTTAGCATCTCCAACAGAGTAGTCTGCAGGGAATCCCTAAAGTCTTCTAGCTCTTTATACTCCAAAAAATATGCTCCCAGCCACCTTTTTCTTGCTCTTCACACCTCCAACATTTGCTATCCACCTGAGGAAAAATTCCTTGGTGTCTACTTGGGGTATAAAATACCTATATAAACACTTCCAGGCAAAGATCCTAAATCTTCTAGACTTTGTTGCATGTTTGCGAGATATACATATATCCTCACATTTTCTCTTTGTAAATTGCTTATCCGGTCTCTCTTCCCAAGCCTTTCTAAGCTTCTCTGACTGATTCTTATAATTGTCATTCAATATCTTGTATACTTTACTAATTATTCCATTTTTAACTGCAGCTTCTGTTCTAGATTCTGTTAAAAGCTCTACCAGTGCTGATCTTTCATTTAGGACCCCCCTATTTCTTTCTCTTTGTCTATACTCTGATATCACTCCTTGATAGGGAAGGCAATCTCTAACCTGCAGTCCAAATAAATTATTGGCCTCCAACTGTTCTGTTAACATTCCCTCTCTAGTTATTTGCTCCCAATACCTCAGTTCCTTTGCCAGTTTTCTGCAATAAATTCCAGCCCCCACTTGCCTATTATCTGTATCCCTAAGCACAGTCATCCCTATCGGCAGGATCTCATTTCTCCATTCTTGTGCTGGTTTAGTTCTTAGAATGCTCCCTGGTATTTTATGAATATAATACTGTGTGTGATTTTGGTTGTTCTCTTTAAGAGTCTGCATCCAAAATTCCAGTCTCTCCTTATTTCTTGAGCTTCCTCCGTATCATCATCATTCCTTTCCACTTTGAATGATAGTTTTCTGCCTGTGCTATGTGTAAAAGCCTTAACTGTGTTGCTCTAAAATACCCCCTCAAATTGGGTAATTCTAGTCAGCCTTATTCTAATGGAGGTATGACAGACTATACTTTTTGAGAAAAATCCCAAAAGAATGCTGGCAAAGAATGACATTGACTATATCGTCTAAAGCTGGGATTATCCAAATGCAGTGAGTTTATTGATAGAAATATAGCTGAGAGTATTAAGGATTTGAACTAATGTTGCACTTTCTCTTTTGGACTTAGATTTAACTCCTCTGGTCTGCACATACTTGATGTGTCATCTGGCAGAAAGTCCTCCCAAATCAACTTTAAAAAAAAAAGAAAACAAAAACTTGTATTTATTTTGCTTAACTTGCTAACAAATGAGTGAAATAATACTGGCTTCTAAGCATGTGTGTTTCTTTTTACTATAAGTATATCATACTGGTGAACTGCATGATTTCTAAATACCAGTTTCAAACTTCATCATGTAACATGCTTGTTACTCATATTGCAATATTCTAACCTGATCTGTTGCACAACAAGTACTTACTTCAAAGTTGGAATGTATTTCAGTTTGTTTGGATACTGCACACATAGAAGGTTCTAAATGAGATGTTAGAGCTACGTCCAGCCATCTCTGGTTGTTACTTCAGGATACTAATAAACTTGTACCACTATTGAACAGATGCTTTTCTGCCCTGGTCAGTGTCCTAGTAGCTGAAAATAATAACAAAAAGCATCATCTGGTTCAGTATGCATTTAACACTAATTAACATAACTACTGAAACTAAACAGAACTATTTAATCCTTGCAGACTGAACTAAATGAACGCATGAAATTGCCACCAAAACATACCATGTGACTGTGCATTTATTATTAATATATGTACAGTCATCATGCTCCTAAAACTTATAAAAAAATCAATCCTGTTATTGCCAGAATTATATTTCTTCAGTGTAACTGTACTTCAGACATATGGAACACATAGTCTGGCATGCATAAACAACCCCAAAGTGGAACTAAGAGATGCGGCCAAAAGGGGCTGTTTCCATGAACACAGAAAATGCAGTTCAAAGACACATTAGCCATAATAAGGAAATAAGGAGAGGGGAGGGATGTCATAAATGGTTAAGATCTTCACTCCATAGATACAAGGTACAGGATTTGATTTTAATCTCTGGTTGCTGGCTAAGCTTGTAATAGTTTGCAGATTAATAACCTAGTATTTACCTGTGGTTCATAAATTACCAACTTATTATTAGGCTAACAACCAGTAAGGCCCTTACAAGCCTAGCCACACATCCCAAACCATTTGAGGCCCTTACAAGCCTATCCACACATCCCAAACCATTTGAGTCCTGAGTATCATGTGCATCTGTACAGGAAGGGGAGCAGCATGTATAGAGGTAACTAAGGATTTGTGGTAGGGGGATGTTAGTTATGATAATATTTTACTTACTGACAGCCTTTGTCTATAAGGGATATGTGGGCCCCACCAGGGATAAATTTATGATTTCCAATCCAATTGTCAAGGTTTCATTAGAATAAGATCAGGGATGAACTCTGTTTTACATGGATAGGGAGTCTATTCCATAGTGCAGGGATCTTTTGGGACAAATATCCATCTCTCCAGCACATTCTGTTTATATCACAAGCAAAGTTCACATCCCTGGATCTAGTGTTTCTGGTGCTGCTTGTTTTGTCCATGTGCAACAGGTCCATCAGGGCTTTCCAGGATACAGTTGAAAGTGTGGAAAAGTGTTCCAGTGTTCTCTGTAACTGAAAAAAGAGCCTTGCAAACTCGTCTGATTTATAGTAGAGAAAAAAAAGCTTGTAACCTGACTGCTGTGCCCTCCAGCCAGTAAACAACCACACATTGTTTTCTGCAGTGTTTCCCAACTCAGAGGCTAAACCTATTAAATCATGAACATCATTATTGTCTCATTTGCATTGCGTGGTATCATCACTAGTGACAATTATCACTTTTCTGTGGTGATTCCTATGGTGGCCAATGCATTGTATGGCACAGGGACCATTCTGTCTGTCATTTTCTCACATATATGCACACATTCAAACTCAAACACACATGGACACGCCATCATACTGCATACCAGTCCATGAGTTTAGCGAACGTCCCTCATGTATCCTCTTATTTTGCCTGCACATCATAAATCACAGTCAGGTAATGCCAGATATCAGAGTTTAATTCTTCTTATTGTTCAGAAAGTGCATCATGATGAAACACCTGCTACTCTATTGATATTTTAAGTGACTCAGAGTATTATTTATACGTTCTTCCTGAAGTCATCTGGTGTTCCTACCTGCTTTGTCCAGAAGTCTTGAGCAGGGCCATTTAGACGTATAGCAGAACAATCTTTTCAGCTGTCCTTGATTCAATAGCATATCCTTGATTTTTCCTTATATCTGTCCTGTCCCTTGAACCGAGGGACCATTACTGTCAATCAGTAATACCAGACATTAGAGTTTCGTATGTCTTATTGTAGAGAAAATACAAAAGGATGAAAGAGCTTCTTTTATGAATGGTCAGTGCAGAGGACTAAAATGATAACTTGTTAGCAAAGTGCTTTCTGAACAAAGGATATGGGATTTGAAGGTTTCCCCCATTGTGCTTTTATTTTTTATGTGAATGAATATTTAAAGAGTATCCCTGCTGTCTAGTTTTAGTGCAGTGGTCTAAAGCTCTGCTTTGTTGAGTTTCCTTCTGTGCTAAGGGCACAGGGTTCTGAACTCTTTTCAGTGAGTTTGGGTAATATAGAATGAGTGTCCCTGGTATCATGTGTTACCTCCTCTCATACATCTTATGTCTTTTGTGCTGCAAAACTGTTCTATTAACTTTTTAAGTGAGTTTAGGTAACATTTAAAGAGAATATATGGTGTCTAGTGTCCTTTCCAAATCATACATCTTTTGTTCTGTAAAAACAGTGTTCTATAAACTTTTTAAGTGAGTTTAGGATAAAAATCTAAAGAGTATCTCTGATGTCTAGTGTTCCCCCGCACCCTCCATACATCTGTCAGGCCTCGAAATTTATTGCTCTATTAACTTTTTAAGTGTCCTTGGTGACTAGTGTCCCCTTCCAATATTGGAAGATTTATTCATTAGTTTAGGGAAGTTTAGAGGAATGAAAGCCCCTCACTAATACACTCACTGACACGCATGAATACACATACACATACCACGTAATCAAAGTCACTGACACTGGTGCATTCCTCTCCTCACACACATACACACACACAACCTACCCTTCCTATCCCCTAACTCAGCCCCATACTGAGACCACATCATCAGACACAAAGACTCACGCACTCACTCATTTGATTCCACTCATACCTCTGCATGCACTTGCACATCCAGTCATACACATATGCAACACACAAACCACCACCTGTCAGCTGAACTCCCCAGCATGCACTTTTAATATGATTTCACCCACTAAAACTAATGGGTGCATGCAAATTTTAGCTAAGTTAATCAAAGTTTTAGGGTGTGTAAATGCATTGCCACAGGCATTTCGCGGGGAGAATATATAGCTAATTAACATAAGATGCTCCCCTTGAATACCTCATTAGCATATAGCTCAGCCATGCAGTATCACTGTGATGGACCTGTCTCTGAATCAGGAAATGCTGCTGCTAATGGTAGCAGCACGTTAGGGCTTACTGCTGCTGGCAACCAGTCATAGTCCATGACAGACATAGTTTTAGCTTTTCCTCTGAGAGAAAAACTTTATCTTGGTTTTGCAATTTTTCTAAAGAAATACAATAATTATTTATTCATTTATTTGACATTTGTTAACCAGGAAAGTCAAACTGAGCTAGTGCCCTTTTTCAGTGGAGGCCCAGGGATTAAAACTCCACAGAATAAACATCATGCATTGTTACAATTAATAATCATTAAAATTCAAATTAAAATAAAAAAAAATACTATGTATATTAAAATAGAAATCCAAGGCTTATACAATAGAAATCAACAGAGAGTGATGATTTACACACAACTGGAGGATGAAAATACAATTGGAATTAAATACACACAATCAAGTAAGTAAAAACAATTGATATAAGGTACAAGAGAAGTGATAAAATGAAGATAGATGCAGTCTGCTGTTGCTGATGGGATATATGTCAGCATTGTGCATGTTACTTTATGAAGTTACGGGAGAGGTAAACAATAAAGCAAAGTGATAATGACTGTAGAAGGAAGGCTTAGGAGAGAAAAGACATAAGGTAGCAGAGAACAGGTAGGTTGTGATTTAGCTATAATTTAGGGAGGGTGGTTTGGACTATTCTTAGAGCAGTGACACATCCAGGGATTAAGCAGATGTTGTTTTAGGGCTTGTTTAAATTCATGTGTGTGAGCTAAGTCTCTGATGAACAAGGGCAGTTTGTTCCAGGCTAGGACTTGTGTTTAGCTATAAAGGCTTAGACTTATGAATTCTTTGGGCTTGTAGATTTTTAGCAGTTGTTGGTCTGAGCTTCTGAGAGTTCTAGAAGGTGTATAGAGTTTGATGAGTGGAGCGATGGAAGGGCAGGCAGAGGTTCTGTTTAGGAGTGAATGAATGATATGGCTTGGAGAGAAAGGAACCAGATGAGGGAGCTCCAACCAGTTTAAACATTTGAGGGATTGGCAATGATGAGCCTTTGAGGTGTGATCTGCAGCATATCTCACTACTTTGTTATAAGTAGATTCAAGTTGGGTTAGGAGAGAAGCTTGCAGATTAGTTAGTATTTATGAGATGTAGAGTAGATTGAGGGGGGGTATGGGCAAGAGTAAGTCTAGAGTCATTACTTAGAAATGTGTTATTTCTATAAAGTAAACCAAGTCTTTGATGTGCTTTCTTTAAGCATTGGTGGACATGGAGGTCTAGTTTGAATTGATTATCTATAATATCTACAAAGTGTTTGGTATGAGTTTCTGCATGAATTACAGTGTTATTTATGGCTTGAGGTATGTGAGAGATTTGGGTAGGAATAAATGAAACTTTGTCTTGTTGCGATTTAGGATGAGATGGTTATAGGAGAGCCGTTTTTCAATACAGTTAAAGGAGTTTTGGGTGCGAGCATGAAGGTCTGAGTGGGAATCAGAGGTAGAGATGACTGCGGAGTCAACTGCATATTGTATAAGAGAAGAGTAGGGACAGGAGGAGTGTAAATGATTTGTGAAGATATTAAATATTAGGGGACCAAGAAGTGACCCTTGTGCAACACCTTTTTTGATGGGGAGAAAGGAAGATGTAGAGGACAGCCATTTAACTGATTGTAAGTGTAATAGGAAGGACCAGTTTATAGAGGAGAGTGTACTGTTTAGAATGTCAGGATGGAAGTTAGAGAGGCTATGGAAATCCTTTAGTTTACGAGGCCTTGGTCGGTGTTGAGTGAATCTTTGGATGCAGATAGCAGAGTGGTCACTGATGGAATCAGATAGAGACGTAGGGTGGTGCTATGGAACTGGTTTGATAGCAGTATCCAGTCTATGACAGAGAAAGTGTTGGTAGGTTTATTGAAGTGTGTAGGGGTGGTGATGTGTTGAGAGAAGCCATGAAGATTAATGCTGGAGCTATGCGGAGTTAGAGGTAATGGATATCTAGTTAATACTGATATCCCCTAGGAGAATTGTTTCATGGAGGTATATGGTGAGAGAACCTGGAGAATATGTGTTCTAATACTGGGATATTGTCACCAGGGGGTACATAAATTACATCAAGAGATAGTGTTTTATAGTCATTTAGTTTGCAGTTCAGTGTTAGTTCTGCTGGTACAAACTGAGCACTGTTTCTGTGATTATCATTCTCCGCTTACATATTGAAACAAAACAGGATAGTTACACGGTGTAAATGGATTCCCATTGCTACCAGCATCTAAGTATCCCTATAGCTGTATATTCTCTTCAAGCAAAGTTGGCATACTTTCCATGACAGCTACTTTATCTTAGTTACAGGCAGTCAGAAAGGTGTTTGTTGCTGGCTGTGTAAAGAATGCTTAGAGTCATCACTCCTTAGAAAAATGCTTAGCAGAATGCAGAGAATGTGCTCTGTGACAAACTTCACTTAATGACATTCCATTTTTTCATTCCTTCAATGCAAGGAAAATTGGAAAAATTAATGGAAATAAAGCAGAAATGTTTTATATACAGTAAAACAACGGTCACTTTGTGTGTGTGTGTGTGTGTGTATGTGCGCGTGTGTGTGCGTGTGTGTGTGTGTGTGTGTGTGTGTGTGTGTGTGTGTGTGTGTGTGTGTGTGTGTGTGTGTGTGCGTGTGTGTGTGTGTGTGTGTGTGTGTGTGTGTGTGTGTGTGTGTCACGTCTTCTCCAAAATTCCTTAACATATTTTCTCTGAATTTTCAGGAAAGATTCTTGTGGTAATTTCCTATCAAATATCATTAGACTGTGCTTTTATCTTCATAGGAATCTTGAATTTTAACCTAAAAATAATAGTCTATTACTTTTTATGCCATAACACATACAAGACTGAACTTCTCACTCTTATCCAGGGATATATCACAATTTTAGGTCTGAAATCAGAACAGTATATTGATACATATACACACACACACACACACACATATATATATATATATATATATATATATATATATATATAAAAATTATTTAATTAAATCAAAAGGTACTTCAACAAAGTATTAGTTTAAGGGTGTGCACACTTATGCAACCATCTTATTGTACATTTTTTATTTTTTATATTATTTCCCCTAACAGATTTGTTTATTTTTCAATTGAATTGTGCAGGTTATAGGTCACATTAAAGGTCAGAAAAGTTTTGAAAGGATTTATTGTGGTCTCATTTTTTTATATCACAAAAACCTGGAATTTTAACAGGAGTGTGTACACTTTTTATATCCACTGTAAAAGGGAATTGCAAAGTGCAGTTACATAAGTCCTACTTACTTCTAACAGTAGATGTTCCCAGAACACACTGCCTTATTGGGATTCAGGTAGTAGTTCCCTGCTACCCTCCTCTGGCAGTTTACTAAAGCTCTACATCCCTCCCTCTGAGTGTCTGTGGGTGTGATGGATCAGTCACCTGGCAGTACAGGGACTGCTTTACAGACCTACAGACAGGACCATCAGTTTTCTAGGGTCCATCAGGAAAAGAAGATGGAAACAAGTTTTACAAACACCTAATTTTCCAATCCCGCCTCCCCCAGCACAACAATAAAGGCCATGGATCAGCACGCCACAGGAACCCAAACACCAAACTATGTACATCCAAAAATGGAGATGGTCAGTTAGTACTGCGAGTAAGGCCATGTAGTCTACAAACATGTGCTTTTACAGGTAAGTAAGACTTACGTAAGTGTACTATGTTCATCTAACACACTGCCTTACTGGCATTCAGGTAGATTCCCAAAGCTTACCCAACCTAGGAAGAGGAAAGAAGCCTCTGGAGAATTATCCTAGCAAGGCCCACTCTGGTTCACGAAAAGGTATTCAGCTTGTAGTGTTTTGTAAAGGTATGAAGAGAGGACCAAGTTGATGGCTCTAAAATACTTTGTGTCCAATCCTTTTCAATACACCACTGAAGGGGAAAATGCCCTGGTGGAATGTGCCTTTACCTTGCCTGTATTTGCCTTACAATGGGTGTAATAAAAATAATACCAGAAGGCAATCAATGTGCAATGGTTTGCCTAGAGACAGCTTGACCCTTCTTTGCCCCTTTGTAGGAAATAAAAAGACTTTTGGCCTTCCTGATGAGCTTTGTTCTGTCAAAGCAGTACATAAGCTGCCATTGCATATTCAAGGTGTGAAGTATCCTCTCTCCCTTATTTTTAGGTTTTGGGAAGGACACAGAAGGGGTGATAGACTGATTTTGAGTGAATTCTGAGGTGTCTTTTGGCATGAAAGAGGGGTTAGTGTGTAACACAGTGCTATCCCTCTGGAAAATAAGGGAAGTTCCCACCATAAAGCTTGCAGCTGAGATACTCACCTTATGTCAGAGCTATAAGCAAAACCTTTTTCCACATTAAGAGCTTCATATCAGTCTGAGCAGTAACTTCAAAATAGTAAGGTCAATCTTTCCAGAAAATAGTTGAGATCCCATGAAGGAGGAATTTACTTACAAGGGTGTCTCATATGCAATACTCCTTTTGTGAGCTGTTTGACTAAAGTAGAAGAAGAAAGTCGGGGTTCCAAAGGCAGATAAGCAGAGATGGTTGCTAAATGCACTTTAATGGACTCGTAGTAAGCCATCCTGAAATAGCTCATACAAATATTTCAAGATCAGAGGGATGTTAATCTCAACGGACCCTCTGTTTCCATTTAAACGCCACTTAGAAAACCTCATCCATTTGTAAACATAAGATTTTCTTGAGCAGGTTTTCTGGCCTCCTTTAACACCTGCTTCAAATCCTCATGAAACAAGTACCTAAATGGAGTCAGGACTGAGTCGTCCAGGCTGTCATTTACAGAGGCTCAAAGTCTGGGTGAACCAGTCACCCCTGAGACTATGTGAGCAAATCCAGAGTGTGGAGAAGTATGTCGTAATTGCCCTTGGCCAATACTATTGGAAAGGAAAACCATGATTGCCTGGGTCAATAGGGGGTCACCACAATGATTTTTGGCATTTGTTTCTGAATCTTTAGAAGTACATTGTGAATTTGTGGGGAGGGTGGAAATGCATACAGGGTCATTCCTGTCCAAGGCAATGAGGATGCACCTGTCTTCCAAGCATGTAGCCAATGATGCCTGGAACAGAATTTTTCCAGCTGTCTGTTTTGAAAGGAGACAAACAGATCTCAGGCATTCCTCACATCTGGCCTAGATTTTGGAACAGCACTGCCTTGAGCAGTCTCTTGTGTGGGTCTGCACAGGATTTGCTTAGTCTGTCTGCCACAATGTCTTGCTCTGACAGGATGCATAATGCCTGAAGAATCAGAGAATCCTGTAAAGCCAGCTCCCAAGCTATTAGTGCCAACTGGCATAGAGGGTAAGACCTTGTACCCCCCTGTTTGTTCAGCTACCTTATCACTGTGTTGTTCTCTGTAACCAGAAGAGGACCTGGAAGTCCATAGGTAGTGAAGAACTTTCAAGGCATGGATCACCACCAACATTTCCTTGATACTGATGAGCTTCCATGCATTCCTGGGCCACCAAGTGGCTTGCACTGCCACTGATACAGCTCTCCAAATAAAGTCAGACAAATCTGTCTAAACAAATTGCACTGGAACAGGTAGGAAGAAGGGAAGTCCTGGATTGGTACTCAGCTGTACTTTCCACCACTGTAACTTTCATATGATGAAGTTCAACACTAGCAACTGAAGTTCCAAGGAATGTAAGTGCTGGGTCCAAATATTTTGTACATACTGATGAATTTTCTTCATCTATAGGTGGGCCAGTGGTATCATGAGAATTATGGATATCATCAGTCCTAAAATGTTTAGGAATTCTCTTGACCAGGTAAATTTTCTCCTGGAGAATTCCTGAAAGATCATCTGGTAGGATAGGTTCTTGTTTTTGGGAAAAATGGCCATTCTTTTGTTGATTTCGATTAAGCACTCCAGGAAGATGTATTCTTGCAAGGGAGTCAAGCATGACTTCCAAAGTTTCAACTTGAACCATTGCTGGAAGAGTAAGGCTGTAACCTTCCTTAGTGATTCCAAACACCTGGATACAGACTCTGCACAGATCAACACCAAGTAAGGAAAAATGTGAATGCCAAGAGCCTGCTAGTAAAACACTACTGCAGGAAGGCATTTGGTAAACACTTGCAATGGGTAGCAAAGAAGGCAATGCAGGCAACTGATAGTGTGAACCAGACACAGCAAATCTCAGATATCTTCTGGAGTGATGAACAATGGGGATATGATAATATGCATCCTTCAAGTCCAGGGTCACCATGAAGCAGTGGTCCAGCAGAAGAGGAAGCACTGTCTGCAAGGTGAGCATCTTGAACTTGGGGAACTTGTTAAAAGTATTCAGAAAGGATAGATACAACACTGGTCCCCATGACAGCATTTTTTTTGAGTATCAGGAAAATTCTGGAGTAGATACCTTTCATTCTCACTGAAGGATGGACCTGCTCTATGACTTCTGAGTCTAGCATGTGCTGGAGTATAGCAGGAAATAATGAAGCCTAGTCCGACGGGTGAGGGGAAACACCCCTGTACTTACACCACACCAGGAGACCTGGAGGCAAAAGAGGGCAAGTGGTCCAGTAGCCTGCCTAGATCCACTTTTGAGAGACAAGCCATAAGCTGAGGCATATTCTTTATTTACTTCTATGTTTTTAGATGCACAATATGTAAACAGTGGAAGGGGCACTGCATCTGAATCCATCAAGTTAGGGACAAAAAAAACTAACTAGAACAATACCAATAATGGCTGCATGGTCATTAGTAAAAGATGACAATATTCCCACTATTCTCCCTCTAAATAGTAGTGTAAAGTCCATTTCTACAGGGATAATCGTCTGAACACTGCACTACACTTGAGTAAAATGACAGTAGTTTCAGAAACACAATTCAAAGTATAAAATATATTCCAAAAGTCCTCCAATTTTTCTATAAAAAAAAATCTGAAACAAATGAATATAATCCGCATAAATGTTTTATTCAAGAAAGAAAGCATAAACTTATGAAAAACTCGTCAGAAAACTTTAACATATGAAATGGTGAGAAGATCCTGATTCAAATGAAAAAAGATTGCTTAAAATACTATAATCCTGCTCAATTTCCTCAACTAATCCTAACACCAAAGGAAACCTGCGATATTAGTAAGAGTTCCTATCAAAATTTCCAAATTAAGCTTTTAATTAATAGAAACAATAGACATTATTAACTTGCAAATCTGGAAGCACAAGATAATGAAAGGAATTGTAGTATAACAGCCATAATAGCATAGAAACCTCATGTAAACATTCACCAATGGCCACAAAACACATTAGAATGGATAAAAATCCACATAAACCAACAACCAGCTTATAATAAACACCATAGGCCTCATACTGTCCAGGGGAAGTTAAAACTCAATCTTATACAAAATTTCCAGTCAGGAAAATAAAAACAGTCAACAGCCCCAGAATATTCAAGCACTGATAGAAAAAGCAGAAGAAGGAAATAAAACCCAATGTTTTTTTTAATCTGAACTCAGCAACTGAAGAGATCCAGAGTAAGGAGCAGTCTTCTAAGTGATCCTTCTCTAACTGTGCCACTGGAAAAATGAAAGAGTCCTGTGGCTCTGTAAGGCAGGCCCTGTACTGCCAGGTGATTGGTCTATCATACCCACAGACAGGCATAGGAAGGCAATCTGTGCTTTATAGACTGCCAGAGGAGAATAGCAGGACATTACTACCCAAATGCCAATAAAGGCAGTGTGTTGAACATGTACATTATATACATTCGGATTCAGAAGAGAGTCTGTACAGATGGTGGTTATGCCTGCTCTGCAAAAGGTGGCATGGATTTTTCTTTTATTAATTTAACTGTCTTATGAAGTCTGCAGTTCGGGAAGTGGCTATATTTTCATCCATGCACCCAAATATATAATCAGGATGCTTAAGTACACCTAATGTCTGTCCCTGTCTTCTCTCAAGAAGTTCACTATATATATTAGAAATCCGATGCTTTATACATTACACATAACTGTTTCGACCATACATTTCCCCTTTTCTCTCCCCATCATCCATTTCCATAGCTTGCTTTCTCCAAACTTCACTGCATTGTCTGACCTGCATACATAATATCATTCGATAGTACTGAATGTTTATGAATTGCATTATGATGCATTGGTAATGTGTGGCAGGTCATGGCAGTGAGAAAATAAAGATTTGTAATAAGAGCCTTTGTATGGCTCTTCCTAAAGGGAATAATGCAAAATTTTGCAGACGACTGTGTGATTAAGAATGCAAAGAACATGTAATTCTTTGCTATTGAGCTACAGTAAACTATAAAGTAAAAAATGTGATTTTTTTTCCAGTGGAGCAGGGTTACAAAACACACAGTCGCATGCACACTGTTTATGTTGAAGTTGTGTTTCCTATTACCTGAACTTTTTAGAAAATCAGGAGTCTGCAGTTTAAATTGTAACTGACAAGGAATATCTCCAAAGATGATTTTTCCGGGAACATTCCTTCATGAGTCAAGCAGAAAGATCCTTTTACTGGGTATCCTGGCTCTGGCATTGATTTTCAACATTGCCTGCTTGCCTGCTTGGAAGTTGCAATCTAACTACTTTTTTCAATCAGTATCAGTAAGTTATATTATTATTATTTGCTTTGCCTGATTTATTCTGAAATAGTAGATACTGATAAATATGGTATATTATTTCCATATCCAGAAGTTAGTTAGGAAATAAATGGATTGTTAATGTTTTTTTATATGACATCTGTCAGTGAAACTCTTTATTTTACCTATGCAAAACTATAATTTGCCTGCATAATTTAATTTCCCAAACTGCATTATTCAGTTTCTTTTAGTCAAAAATATCATATGTGTAATTTCGAAAGTTTGTGGTCGGCTATTTACTTATTAGCAGAAGAGTACTATTTTTTCAGTACAAAGAATGTTAGTATCTACACCCAAATAAAAAAGATTGCACAGCTAAACTACAACCTTTTATACTCATTTAATTTCCTTTTAAGAGTCATTCAGTGTCTTGCACATGTGCATACCAGGCTACTTCTGGCTGGTGCAGCGACTACCATAAGACAGGAAATATCTGTAGCACAGCAAGGTAATATCAGCCACTCTTGGAATGTCTGTGGATTTGTGTGTGCATGCATGTTGTTGTGTGAGATTTGTGTGTTTGCGCATCATGTGATATGGCTTCTCAGGAGAAATGTCAGTACCTGTTTGCATGTGTGAAAAACCAGTGCATCTTCTGACAGACCTGGTTTGATAGGGTAGTGTCAGTATGTGCATGTGAAAAAACATTACGTCTTGTGACATATCTGGCTTGTCTGGGAGGAGATGTTAGTATGTGTGTGTTTGTGTGTTTCTGCATATGTATGTTTCTGTTTAAACTAATGTAACTGATTTTTAACTGTGGACACAGAAAATCGGTAAACACATACTTAACTCTTCTGGGGAGCAGTAAACAAAAAGAAGTGCAGTAAACAACTCAGTCATTATACTTTAAAATAGGATATGCAATGCATCATAGAATTTCTAGAACTTTCAGGCTTCTCAGGGCTTGATAGTACCCATACTCTTGGTGATATAAGAAGATAGTGACAAGTGACTAACAGAGTCACTAACACCCCCAGCCTAAAACTGGCCCTGCTCAGAAGTCTGCACAGATGGTTGCTAGAGCTTGTGAGGAGTCAGAGGAAAGAATGGTCATTATTTCTTTAATCTTCTATACAACCAAACCTAAGTGATGTGCATAGAAATTCACTATAGCTTGTGTGGGTCTATGGGCAGTAATGTCATTATTTCCTGAACTTTCTCACAATGCAACCTTAGAGGTGAGCAAGAAAGGCCACTATAGCTTGCCCATAGGCAGTCTACCATCCATGAGTAATAAGTTGGAATATATTACTGTGATCGTTTTTACTTTCATCACAGTCTGATATTAGACGGGCACATAGAAGGTGGCTGTCTTTTGAATGCAGGGGTGAGGAGGCATGCTGTGTATATTTATGACAACAGTCACTTGAAATGTATGATTGTGACCATTTGGTCTTTCACTTTAATAACAATTAACATGGCAGTTACCCACAGAAGGGGAGGAACAGAGAGACAGGCACTACTCCCAGACATGATTTATATATCCTTGCAAGCATTTTTTGTTCTCAGTTTATTGGGCAGTACTATTTTTTTCTGATTTGAATATTAAACTTTGGGTACAAGTTATTCCTTCCTTGAAAGAAAAACATAAGATTGAATTTCATTACATAGTTGTGATTTTTGTTGTCTCCATCACAGGAACAAAAGGTTGAAAAAAAAGTGTAAAAGCACATCAGATCATAATGAACCCATGGCTTCTTGGGGCCAAGTGGACCCAAACTCCCGTCTTAATTTTCTTATTCCCTCCACAGTTGTTACAGTGCAGTCTTGACCGGATAGAGTGTGTTGAAGGGTTGTAGGAAAAAGCTGAAGAGTAAGTCAAAGTGTGATAAAACAAGAAAAAAGTTACTTAGCAAGTGTGGGAAGACTAGGTATTACAGAAAATAAGACGGATACTAAGGGTATGGCAGAGGAACAGTAGGCAGTGGGCTGTGCCATGGGGTCCTTTTCTTAGGGCTCTATTTCTCCAGTGGCCATCACTGGTGCTTCCTTACCTTGATCATGCAATTCTTACAAAGAAAAAAGTGAATGGTTCACTGCACTAGGAATTATGTACTGTTACCACTACCCACAGGTATATTTTGTTTTACAAGTAATAATAAAAATACTGGTTTTGATTTTCACCACTATGATTGTGAAGGAAGTGAATGACATAATGGCCATATAAATGGCCATTGTCAAATGTGCAGTTTGCTACAGTTATTAATACAATGAGAACAATAAACATGCAGTATTAGAAATCACTGGCGATGTGGTTTCTAACTGCACATTGGCAGTGACTAGTTTCCTTGTAGAGCTTTTTCCTTTTTTCATGTTCGTGCAACCTTGGAGTTGGTATATGTAAGTTTGAGGATGAAGGGACTTGCCCCTCTTTGCAAAAGAATGCTTTGTTTTTTTCATTTTTCATTCAGATGAGTTTACAGCTGGTTATCATCTGGTTGTACCCTTGTTCAAATGTAACTGGACAAGGCATACTGGAATTCCTCAGACTTCTCATTTCATTGTGGTCTGGTGGATGCAAGAAAATCAGTATTTTAGTTTGCTATCTCTGACAAGACATGCTCGAGGGATAGATTCCTGTCCCAGAGACTTCCTATACTCTGGAAGAAGCTACCCATCTATGTCAATCAAAGTTCCTCATTAGCACTCTTCAAGAAAAATCTTGATGAGTGGATGGGAAATAGGAAATACACCCCGGGGATCACTTATGTGGCTCTGCTCAACAGGGGCACAGGAAATTAACATTCTTGGATGGCGTAAGCCAGAGAACCTTGTTGGCTAGGCTTACTTAGGCTCTAGGGCCGATAGCCTAGTACCTACCTATGTGCCTATGAAATATGGAGTGCCAAAGTAATTTCATACAGATAATGCAAGGTTTGCAGAATTGGGACATTAAAGTTCTCCCGGTTTTCCAGGAGTAGAAACTGATTTGCTTTTTCTGGTATACTATCTGAGCTGACAGTCTTTATGAAAACATAAAGGCAGACACCTCTATATCTAATAATGCTGGCTACTTTGCTATCAGAGGTTAGCTTCAGGGTTTGCTGAAAGCAGCATCATGAATGGTCAGAAGTTTGTTTCTTAAACAGGCAGGTTTAAAGAAGAGAGAATAAAGTCTTTCAGAGCCAAAAGGGGCAAAGAGATTGATTCTGATCTTTTTTAATCTGGCTTTCTTAATAAATCTTATCATTAATTGAAATGGAAGGAAAGGTAAAGGATGCCGTTAGGATTGGGTGAGCTATTGCAACCTTGCATAATTGTGGGAAAATAAGTTGATTTATTTGGTGCCTGTAGGAGAGGCAAAGAGTCTGCACACTGAACAGCCCCAGTAGGGAAAGAGTATTTGGGCCACCATTTGTCTTAATAACCACTCTGGTAACATTAAAAGGCAGTGGCTACCAAGAAGAAGATCATCCAGGATAAGAATGAGAACATGACTGGTTTATCCTGTCCACTAGAGAATTTGCCTCCCCCGGGATAAGTATTGCTACCAGAAATTAACTAGACTGGATTCCCCATGCCATACCATCATGGCACAAAGACAAAGGAGATGACTGAGATTTCACTTGCTTGTTGGTGTACTAGACTGCAGCCATGCTGTCTGACTGAATGTAAAGAAGTACTTGGGGAGACAGTTTTAAAAGTGTGAAAGTGGCAGAAAAGTTGACTCATCTCTGGGACACTGATATGTAAGTGATATGTAAGTGAGTTTAATGAGGTATTCAGGTCTCCTGGACTGTCTGATATTTAAAATGCATCACTATCCCACATCAGAATTATCTTTGGTCACCTTTGCCTGAGCACATTGGAGTTGGAAGGCATTTCCTATGTGGAGGCTCACCAGATCCAGCCTGTGGGCCAGGTGAGAGTGGCTGTCCAGCAGATATGAATGGGATGAAGGAGGGGGTGGAATATTGAAAACAATGTACCCGGAGAGTCCTCTGAAGGATTTTGACATGGAGCTTGGGTTGAAAGACCATATTGATTGATGCAGCCATAAGCACTAGGACCTTGAGAAATATTTCTCCCTGTTGTGTTTTGGAAAATTTGATGAGGAAAGCTCTTTGAGGAATAAAAGGCAATCCAGCAGCCAAATGAAATGAAAAAGTCTTATATATAAGGAACACTGATAAATGTAATAACTAGAACTGGGAGGAGATAAGACTTCGTGAAGACAAATATAATTCCAAGGAAAGAGAATAAATTGAGAAGAGAACTTTCTTTGTTGGAAGAGAGCTTCCTGTGTAAGGGTAGTAAGGACTCATTCATTCATTTAGGGAAAGATCTTGGACCCCTGCAACCTTAGATGAGTTACTACTATAGACATGCATTTGATAAAAAGGTTGGAGCTAGAAGTGAGTCCATATGGATGTATCTGGTAGTGAGTGATACTTACCCAGAGGAGTAGCCCCTCCCCATTGACTCCTTGGCAATTTTGATGTGAATATAGGCATCTTGGAGATCCAAGAAACACATCCAGTCTCCTCTAGATGATTGTGGAATGATGGACTACACCAGGACCATCTAAAAGGTCCATTTGAAGATATATGCATTTGAGCTACTGATATCCATCATGGGATTGAGGTATATGATTTTCCTAAGCACTAAAAATAATCTAGAATAAAATATAAGATGTTTTTCATCTGCTGAGAACTTTTTCATGGCTATTTTACAGAGTAGCTTTTGCACATCCATCCTTGCTATTACATTTTGATCCTGTGGAATATCTTGCAGTGTTAATGTATGTTCTAGGGTGGATAAGAAGAGGACTGTGTGTCCCTTCACAATAGTCTCTCTGACTCATAAATATCTGAACATTTTCTCTGTTCTCAGACATGGAATACTTAATATGACTGCCTCCTCAGGGTGACAGATGGACTAGGAGTGAGGACTGCTGTACTCCTCATAGAGACTAACTGCAGTACATTTAATGATTATGTAGAACACTAGACCTTGTATAACTGAGGATCATGAATACCAAGTGAAGTCATTAGGCAAGATCTGGTGTTCTCTGCAACTGCTGCTTCCTATACTGACATGCAATCCTGTTGGAGCTACACTTAGTCTTGTCTCCATATTTAAAGAGTTGACTAGTTTAATATATGTTTTAATAAGAATAGCAAGTGATAAATCATTTCATTTCTTCAGTTTTGAAGGGGTGGGGCTACTGATCCTTAATCCCTCTCTTTTTAAGAATGAGAGTAGGGTTTGGTTAAGGAGAAGGTGACAGCCCCCCTTTTCGAATGGAAGCAATCCAAAACCCTCACCAGAATCTATCAGAATGTTATAGCAGCAATGGTTGTCAGAATATTCTACAGATGTAACATTCTGAGAGCTATGCTAATGCACTGGTGAGGTCCAATATTGTAATTTAATGCGGCATCCAGAAAGAAGCCAGGGACTTTGGGTCCATGACGTTATGGAGGTAGACCAGAGATAATGTCTACTCCTAGTACCCTCTTGTTATTTTAGTTTTGTGTATATCCAAACCATGCCTGATACCCTGATCTGTCTGTTCTAGTAAACATAATCACTGGAAGGGGAAAATTACAAGCACAATCTTCAAGGTCTGGCCTATCTCCTATATATCCTTAACATTCTCATATACTTGAGGACTAAGCAGGATAGGCACCCTAGAGGAGGAGGAGTCTAAAAAGAATGCCATTGTTTCCATGATGAACTAAATCAAGTGCAGCCATAACTGGTAACATATGGTGGTGCCAGATTCTGCTGCCCTAAGAGGTCCTTTTGTGGGATCATAGACCATGGAGGCCACGAGATTACTGAGGCTCAGTGAAGCTAAAGACTACATCAGAAGGTTTTCAGGAGCCCTCTGACAGCTCTTCCACGTCATTCTATAATTAACCTACCACATCTGTCTGGAATGTAGTTCAATACCTGCATGGTTAAGATGGTAAGCACAAGAATACACTTTCCAAATTTCAACAAGAGCTAGGACTTGTTTGTCTAGGGATGAATGGCATGCTGTCTGCAGTCAGAGCTCAACGTAGGGCCACCACTGATACTATAACATCAGGCTCAAAAATCTCAGACCACGCACTGATTGAGTCACAAAAGATTTGGTTTAATTTCTTTAAAAGAAGACCTACAGAGTCAGAATGTTTTATGCTGTCTGTAAGGCATCTTGCAGCATCTGGAAAGTAACCTTTTTGTTCTTATTTATACATTAAGTTCATAGCACAGTCTGGTTAAGTGACCTCCTCAAGGTCATCCAGTAGGTAAATGAAGGTTTAGTAAATCAAGCGCTGTATCACAGGAAGTAGCTCGTTAACAACTCATAGTCATTATCCTCTGCACTAACTGTCAGACTTCCAAAGGATTTAAATCCTATGCCCTTAGAATGCAACTCCTTCACAAGTGAGAGCTGTAGTCCTTTACTCTAAAACTATACAGCCTCTGTGCTAACACTTGATAATCTTTGCAATTATTTTATACATTAGAGTGTGCTGGTGCTGATTTGAAGCTCTGTCTTGTGGTGTGATGTCTTTGTATCTGGAACTGGTCTAGCTCATTCCCCTGAGTAGAAAAGATGCAACTATCGCTTTTGTTTCTGGTTTGAATTATTGTTGGTTAAATGGCATTTGTAACTTTGTGTCCTTTGTATACTTGTGGTCTGCTCTATACTTGTGTTTGTGGTCACGTCCACTCTATTTCTTTTGGCTGCAACACAACCAACCTACCTTGAGCTCTGTTACTAGATTTGACTGGAAATCCAGTCCCATGGAATCTGGGAAGTAATATTTTGTATCTATTTTACACATTAGAGAATGCTAGTTCTAATTTAAAGTCCTGCCTTGTGTTGCAGTAATTTTTACATCTGCAATTGGTCTAACTGGCATAGCCGGCCTTAGGCATAGGCCATCTAGGTGGCCGCCTAGGGCGCTGCACTAGCAAGGGCACTATTCTAGGAATCTGGATGGTGTAGGTATGCCAGGATGAGACCACCAAGTGATGTGGGTGGAGTGTTGTGGAACCTTTTTGCCTAGGGCACCAGTTGACCAAATGCTGGTCCTACTAACTGGTGAGTGAAAGAGCTACTGATGGCATTGTTTTTGTCTTGAATTAATACTATTTACATACTATTGTTTACTTTTATTGACCACATGAACTCTTGTGTTTTGTTTTGAACTTGTCATATTTGTGAATGCCTTCATTCTGCTATTCTAGGCTGTTTTGAACCCCACTACTGGATTTGACATGAGAGGCAGTCCTATAACATCTGTGAAGTAGTGCACTTAATACAGTGGGTATCTGGAGTATACAGAAAAGTACTAGAGTACATATGAAAGTATCAAGTACTCATCTTTGTAGCTGTCCTCTTCTTTGAGTCTCTGTTCCCTGGATTAGTACATCGTAGTGCTTGCCTGTGAATCAATTTACAGCAACTTCTTACCATTGCTGATTGTTGCTTTCTGTTGTATATTTCTCATCTATGGGTGATTTAATGCCTTGCTATACACTATCATTGCTGGAGCTGATTGGTTACTGTCCTGCCGGGTCAATGTCATATCATTGAATGGCCACATTGCCAAACATATCATTTCATCGACAATGCAGGATATTAAACCATTCTGACTGAGATCGCTTTACTGTAGGGATCAGGAAATTTGCCCTTTTCCCCACTGTAGTGTGATCTCAGAGTTGGTATATATAATTAGCTGGGGGCATGGGGAGCACAGCCCCCTACGTGGAGGGTTTGGTGGCCTGCATTGTGAATGAGATGACGTTCAACAATGTGGCCGTTCAATGATATGACATTCACCCTTCCTGTCATACTGTATTCTTGCTTTGGGTGATTATTATTTTACTTTGCTGTACTGTAGCCTTGCTGTGATATTGCAGCACACCTCACTGCATTACTTCTTTTCTGCACTATATTTATTACTATGACATTTGAGTCTGCTGTAGATGTCTTCAGTACTGTATTGTGACATCCACTCCTATTACACCTAATATCTTTTATAACAATTTACTTATTGTATCTACCTCATAGAATTTTCTGACACTTTACCTTTTGAATAATGGCTGTTCAGACGAAACACACAGAAATAAAAAAAGCTCTCAGGAATGTAGCTCGTTTAAAATCCACAAATATGGATAAGACTTGCTATTTCACCTATCACACTATCAGACAATAATACTTAGTACTGATACCAATTGTAATAGCAAAAATGTGGTTTATATCATAACTATCACATAGAATGGGCTCGGAGGTAAACGCACTAGCTACATTTCAGTGTATAAAACAACTATTAATTAGTCAAAGAGGGGTGATATTTAACTATGAATTTAACTGAGCTTAGATGGATAAGATGGATAAGAGATGAGGAAGGCTTTGAAATGAACAGGACAAATTAAACCCTGTATATTAAAGAATAGGAGATTTTTCAGACCTAAATAATATAAATGAATTAATCACTAAAGCCATTATTTTACTAATTATTTAATTATGTTTGTTCACCAATCATTGCAATAGGTGGGTTACTTAAACTTCATTCATAAAGCATGAATTGTATAGTCTGTCATCGAATAAAACTTTACCTTTTGAATTAACTACCACATAAAGTCTTAGTCTAAGAGATAGTTATGTTTATGACTTCTGAATAATTGTGTTGTGGCATCCAAACTTGTAACATAGTCGTACAGTAAAAATTTGTACTGCACTGATAACCACATTATAATATTCCTTCCTGTTTCACAGGGACTCTTGTGTACTGCTGGTTTATTATCCAGAGCCATCAATGCCAGCTTATAATGCTGTTCTACAGTGAGCAGTACAAAGTTGCACCATATTGATCTATATTGAATAGCACCGAATTATACTGAATTGTACTAAATTGTACAGAGATATACTGTTTCCATAACTGATGTTCCATAACTGATGTCCCCTTATATGTCATGCAGCTACTGTATTCTACTATATTATAATGTGCTACACATTGTTTGAGCTGTTTGTACTGTTTCATTGCCCCATTATATATCATACTTCCTTTAGTTATGTCAGAAACCTGGGTGGAAACTCCCAGATATGCTCTGAGTTAGTGCAAAATGACAAAAAATACACTGAACCCACAGACATTGCCAACATCCTGGCAGACAGGTTCCGTGCAAACTCCCCCCCCCCCCAGATGAGCAAATGACTATCCCAACAGAGTGTAGCCTCCCTGACATCACAGATGCACAGGTGAGAGCTGCCCTCTCCAAAGCAAAAAACACAGCATCAATGGGACCGAACGGTGTCCCGGGCTGCGTTTTACATGAGCTCCAAGAAGAACTGAACCCTCACTTAAAATCACTGTTCAGTCTCAGCCTTACAACAGGATATGTACCCAAAGAATGGCATACAGCAACAGTGGTCCCACTCCATAAAGGTGGTGCCACAACGGACCCCGGAAACTATCGCCCTATAAGCCTAACTAGCCTGATCTGCAAAGCTATGGAGCGTATCATCATGGAACTCATAAACAAAGACATTGGGAACCTCCAAACATTGGATCCTACCCAAGTCGGCTTTGTTAAGGGCAGATCTTGCCTCTTGAACCTGGTCAATTTCTTTGAAACAGTCACCAAGGCCATAGATGAAGGGAAGGTAGTCCACACAGCCTACCTTGACCTTGCAAAAGCCTTCGACACAATACCCCACTCGGGCATCATAAATAAGCTCACCAACTTAAATATCAACCCCTATGTCACAAGATGGGTTGCAAACTGGCTTAGGGATAGAACCCACATGGTCAGAATTGCAGGTGCCATGTCAGACTCTAAACCAGTTACAAGTGGCCTCCCACAAGGCTCAGCCCTGGGACCTCTCTTGTTCGGTATATATTTCTCTGAGGTACAGGCTAACACAGGAGGACTATGGCTGACAAAGTTTGCAGATGACTGCAAACTGGGGGCCATAATCAACTTGCCGGCTGACACAAGCATCCTCCAAAAAGGTCTCACAGAGACTGATAACTGGTGCCAGAGCCATGGCCTAAAGCTAAATGCCAAAAAGTGCATAGTCATCCCCTTTGGGAAAAACAAAGTGCCCACAAATTACCACATAGGTGGTAATCCATTAAGTACGGAAGAAGTAATTAGGGATTTGGTGACCCAAGTAGATTGCAATCTCTCCTTTGACAATCACATTGCCAAAGTGGTCAGAAAGACATTCTATATAGCCCACCTTATCATGAAGGGGTTCACATCTAGATCAAGAGAGGTCATTGTGCCCCTCTACTCATCACTCATCAGGCCCATAATTGAATACAATGCTCCATTTGGGATGTACCTTACCCGACACCTGCTACAACTAGAAAGACCCCAAAAGTACCTCACCAAGAGGATCAAGGGACTCAAACAGATGCCCTATGCAGTTAGGCTAAAGAAACTCCAGCTCTACTCAGTTGCTTACCGCCTACTCAGAGGCGATCTGTGCCTGATGTATAAAGCCATGTCCAACTCAGAATTAATGAACATGCTCCACCTCAAGAAATCCAAATCCATCAGAACTACACGCTCCAGTGGCTTAAACCTCAGCACAGAAATAAATAGAACATGCTGGAGGGACAGATTCATATCCCAGAGGCTCCCCTCACTCTGGAACAAAATCCCAATCCATGTCAGACAGAGCCCCTCAATGACCCTCTTCAAGAAGAATCTTGACGTTTGGATGGGAGATCGTAAATTTACCCCTGGGATCTCTTCTGTGTCACTGCTAGACAGAGGCACGGTAAACTAACCTTAAATGGGCTATCTTCTGTGACCTACTATACAGAGGCACAGTCAACTAATCTAAGAAGGGTGGGGAAAGCCAAACACATTCTGGCTAGGCTTGTAAATGCACTAGGGCAGATAGCCTAGTATCAACCTATGAACCTATACAGCTCCCCATCACTCTTACATATTCCAAGAGTCATCAAATTCCATAGCATCACATAATGTATGCCACCTAGCATCTCTATATAAACCATGTCTCTGCCCCATTTTTTGTATCATGAGGCAATGCATAAATTGTCACATGCTTGCTGAAAGCCATTTGCTGCTTCTGCATGAGTGCACATGTGAGAGGTGCAAATACTTGTTATTACTGGAGGTAAACCATTCAGCAAACCTGGTATCAGAGCCCATATTAACATCACATACCTACACATTGCAAGAGAAACACAAAGCCTGCTTGTGCTGAGGTGTTCCAAAAATCATTCCCAAAACCACAAAGAACCCCTAGACATGACACATTAATGCAGCTCTCAGAATATCAACAAGCTTTATAATAAAAGGAAAATAATTTTGACCTAAAGTAAGATGAGTAGTGCCTAGAATGTTAGAGCTCTAGCCATTGATGTCAACAAATAAAACTCCGGAGCTTAGTAAAATCCATCAAAGCCAAGTTTGAGTCTAAATTAGCTATTTAAGCAAACAACAGTCACAAGGCATTTTAGTTATGTTCTTAATCTCAAAAACATAACTCAAAAATGCGCTGAGCTGATTGTGAAGAATATCTGCATTGAGGCTGAAGATATAGCGAACCTACCAGCCGATAAATTTTGCTCTAACTTAATCCCTCTCTCCGCATCATCTGTCTTTCAAGATATACCCGAAACTAGCTCACCTCCTGCTATCAAGATACTGCATCGATGGGTCGTGACAATATCCTTGGATGCAGCTTAAGTAGCATGAAACGCTATTTAGCCACACCCCTAACAACACCTTTCAATCTCAGTACCCATACAGGTTTTGTACCAAGAGAATGGAGAACAGCTGCAGTCATTGTCCTACATAAGGGAAGACTTTTCACAAACCCAGGCAATTACAGACCTCATATGTCTGGCCACGCTCATATGCAAAGCCATTGAAAGACATGATGGAATTAATCAATCAGGGCATAAGGAACCTCCAAACACTGGACCCATCTCAGTTTGGATTTGTCAAGGGCAGGTCATGCTTACTCAAACTGGTATTTTTTTTTAAAGATTTCCAAAGCAATGGATGAAGGCAAAATGGTACATACTGCATACCTCAACCTAGCCAAAGCATTTCACACAATTCCTCACTCGGGCACAGTAGAAAAGCTAAATAAACTGGAAATAAACCCCTATGTCACCCACTGGATTGTCAACTGACTCACAGATAGGACATAGATAGTCAAACTAGAGGAAGTTACTTCCACAAAGAGACCAGTCACCAGTGGACTCCTCCAGGGTTCTGTGCTGGGACCTCTCCTGTTTGGAATCTACTTTGCTAAAGTAAAAGACATTACCAAAGGGATCTGGAATGATTAAGTTTGCAGATGAGTACAGGCTAGGAGCAGTTATTGAATCCCTAAATGACTTAGCCATCCTGCAGAACGGTTTGCCTCAAATAAATAACTGGTGCCAAAATCATGGACTGAAACTAAATGCCAAAAAAATATATATTATTGTATCCTTTGGGAAGTTGTCTACCCCAGTGGACTACTACATTGACAATACTCCTCTAAGAGTTGACCCACTTGTTTAGGATATGGGAATTTATGTGGACAGTGACCTAAATTTTGGCCAACATGTGTCTGTTGTAAAAAAGTCTGTCTATATTCCACAGCTTATAAGCAAAGGGATTGCATTTAGATCTAGGGGTGTCATTGTTCTCCTTTATTCAGCCCCCATTAGGCCAATCATTGAATATAATCTCTCTTTTGGCATGTTATCTGTCCAGACATATGCAACAACCGGAACACCCACACAGACGTACATGTGTATGTAGCCTAAGATAGTGGGCTACGTACACGCTGGTTTACCAAGTCCATTGAACATGTGTGAGAAACAGACATATGACAGTTTTGTAAACCTGATTTGGAAACAGTCACACACCTTGTTGCTGGTTGCGATGCACTAATGGTAGAGGGACTGTATACTGAAAGGCATAATAATGTGGCAAGACTGTTACACTGGAGATTGTGCAAATATTATGGTATCGAAGTGGCTGAAAAACACTGGAAACATAAGCCACAAAGAATCATAGAAAATGGTGAAGTTTATATCACATGGAATCACCCAATGCCAAATGTCCAAAAGATAGATGCTAGAAAACTGGATATAGTGGTCCAAGAAAAGAAGACAAAAGTAGCATTGATCATTGAAGTCGCCACACCTAGTGACTACAGTGTCTTGCGTACAGGTAGACACAAAATCATAAAATACCTGGATCTACAGGCAGAAATGAGAGCCATGTGGAAGAAAGATACCCAGACAGTTCCAATAGTAGCAGGAACAAAGGGTCTTATAAAAAAGAATTTACAATCGTATTTAGATATGTTACCGATACATGTAACACCGTACGGATTGCAGAAGGAGTCATTATTGGGCACATTGCGGGTGCTGTGAAGAGCACTTTTGTCTGACATCAAAGAGTAAAACCATACTAATTTCATGAACTTTAATTGTACTTTGACTTAGGAATGGAGTCCATTCCCGTCATGGTATTAGAAACCCAAAAGACTTGGAGAAATTAAAAAAGGCAGAAACCTTACTAAAAGGATTCAAGGCCTAAACAGCATATCCTAGATGGATGAGTCAAAGCCCTGGCACTATCAGTATCCTACAGACTGCCCTATGTCTGGCATACAAGGCATCCACTGACCCATTACTGATGCTTACTGATGCATTTACTGCACATCAGCAAGTCAATTGGCATTATAAATATTTAGCCTAGGGATCTAAACCTCTTCTGTGACAGCAACAGAATGGTTTGGAGGGATAGGAATATCTTGCACAGGATACTGTGGCTGTGGAACAGACTCCCCATCCAGATAAAACAAAGTTCATCCCTGTCCATTTCCAAGCGCAACTTAGATCTATGGATGGGAAACAGAAAATTTAGCCCAGGACTTCCCCCTGTACTACTAATGGACAGAGGCAACTCCTAAATGCTTTATCCCATGCATGATATGATCCCATTAGGGTTAATATATAATTGCTGACCATGGGATAGGTAATACTAATCTATAACTGAATGGGTTAGATTATTTAGAGCACAAAAAGGGAAATTAGCTAGGCTTAAAATAACCCACAAGGGCAGCTAGCCGAGTACTTACCTTTGAATCTATGGAGCTATAATAGTCAGCTACCTTTCAGGTCTAGAACCTACCATTATAAACAAAGCTATCAAGTTCCTTCATCCCAAGTATGACTATGGCGCGGCCACTGTTCATGTGGGCGTGAATGACTTACAATGCACCACATTAGTCTATATGAAAAGGGACATGATGGAGCTTTCTGAGTATATGTGTAAGGCTGGGAAGGAAATTAGTTCTGAATAGTATCCTTCCATCATTGGGAATGATGCCAGAATACAGTCAAGAAATTATAAACTTTTTAGAAAGGATTGGGAAGAGAGAATGGATAAGCAATTCACAAAGAGACAATGGGAGGATATATGCATATCTCCCAAATATGCAACAAAGTCTAGAATATTTAGGATTTTTGCCTGGTAGTATTTGCATAGGTATATTTATACCCCAAGTAGACTCCAAAGAATTTCTTAAGGTGGATATTAAATGCTGGAGGTGTGCCGGGCAAGAAAGAGGTGGCTGGGAACATATTTTTTTAGAGTGTTATGAGCCAGCAGACTTTATGATTGCTTGCAAACCACTCTGTCGGAGATTCTGGGTAGCAGGTTGGATTGACTGGGGAGATCATCTGGGAGATCATTCAACAAATGATAAATAAATAATAAAATAAATAAATAAAATGATTTTTCTGAGTTATGATACAGAATCAGAATTGCCTAGACATAGTAAGGCCTTGCTGAGTCTAATTATGGTGGCTGACAACAGAAGCAATTACTAAAAAATGGAAATCAAAGTCTAAACCAACTTTACTAGATGTAGTGAATATAGAAACAGAGATAAAACAACTGAAATTGGGATCTTTAGAAAAGGGAGGGAGCAAATTACGTAGGAAAAAATGGGAATTGTGGGAGCAATATATGCAGAGCAGGAACGAGGTTTAAGAGGCAGGATTTGAATGAGCTATATAATGCTTAACTGACAATGACTGCATGGTTTATACGTGATGTATAATGCTTGCAACTAATGTTGTTTCAATTATGTCTTTGCAACTAAAGTGGTGCCATGTTTGTTTTTCTTTTATAAAAAAATGTAAGATTGCCTATGTCATATGTGAAAATTTAATAAAGATGTTTGTTGGGAAAAAAACGAAATTATAAACTTTAGTAAATTACTTAGTTATAGGTGTCATTCTAAGGAGGCTCAATGTATATTTGTCTGGAGGGAGATGGAAAAGAGTCCTGTCTGTTTCTCCAAGGATGGCCTGTACCTGTCTGATCAGGGATTTTGTATCCAGGCTAAGAATGTCTCTACCGCCATAGTGCCTCTTTAAGGCAATGTCAGTCCACTCAGGCTACTGAGCTAGTAAATATAAATTCAAATGTGGTAAATATCAGTATAGCATGTCTCAACATTAGAAGCCTAAATAAGAAAAGGCCCTCCTTCATGGCCTTCCTAACTTTGGGAACAGAGGATATTTGTGTAGCTACTGAAACTTGGCTCCAGAATAGTGACAGCACTCCTTCCTTACCTGGCATCTCTGCCTACCACTTGTTTAGGCCGGCAACTATTGATTGCAGTAAAAATGTAACAATAATGGCAGCAACATTGGTACTCAGCCTGCCTTTATGTAAAACACCATCATCTCTAGACTAATTCACCAGGGGAATGACCTCAGATGCCTTTGTATCCTGGCCAGCTTCAAAACTCTGTCCTCAACACCCATAAATCACAAAGCATATCTTAATAAAGTAGACTCCATCTCCATTAAGCCAACACCAGTTTCTAGGGGAATTTGTCTACTTCTGCTTAAACTACCACACCTAAACCTCTACAAATAAATATGCTCAGAACTTCCTTAACTTTATCATAGTAAATTCCCTTAGTCAAATTGTATCTGGCCAACACACCGATATACAAACTGTAGGATGCAAAGCAAGTCCAATAATCAGATCACACCTGTGTGGTTTCACTAGTATGTCTGACACATTTATTAAGACAAATAGTACATACTATCACAACATATTGATATTTGTCATTAGGAACATTTTAACATATCTGAACTTTAAATGAATATGATGCTTTTCTTTTGATTTTATACACATACATGAAGGCATGCTGAAATATTAACATAAACATGATTTTCAGTTTCAGTGTGCAAGCACATCTCTGGGTAGGACTTGGGAAATGATACTAATATTGTGCATAAACTAGAGTTTATAAAAAGGGTATTTATTTATTTCCTTTAACATGGAAAATAAACTGGTCATAAACACTGGACCATTTCAACCTCCAAAAGGTACAGTGCGTAGGAAAAAACAATAAAAGTAAAAAAAAATATGCACTGAAAGAGGGTCCCAATGGATGTAAAAAGTCACTTTATTAAAGGCAAACCAAAAAATATTGAGTGCTTTCGTCTCCCAACAAGCAGGGACTTCACCAGAATACAAGAACATGCACGTACCATTTCAGTCATATTCCAGACAAAATGGCAACAACATGCATACAAGAGTGTGAACATGAACAAGAACAAATGATATAAATACAAAGGAGTGGATTAGATGTATGACAGTAGGATACATGTAAGATGTATTTCCCAAATCTTCAAAAAAATGTAGTTTTATACTAAAAAAAATCAATTTAAGTATGTCAAGTCCTGTAACTTACTTTCTCATTTTCATGGCAAAGACTCATTCCCATTTTCTACATTTCTTCCCACAACACTTCCAACTGGAAATGGACATTTCCCTGACAGCATGGAGCCACCATTAGTGTATTTGTTTTTACAACACAGTGCCCCCTGCTTTTCTCATTCTCACGTTCATTTGCGGTTACTTTTACCACAAAATGTTTCCTTTCATTTTGCATCCAATATCTTCACCCATGTTCTCTGTTATTAGTATGCAGTTATTGCAAAGAATCCTTACAACAGCTTTGCTGAATGGCAGGCAGCCAACTTCCTCTGATGACTATGACCGTTCTTTGGTAATGCAATGGAGTTGTACAGCTCTATGATCACTGATCATTACTCTTTCCTGAACATTTGCAAACTTCTGCTGCTAAAGTTTTGACAGTCTACTAAATATTTTTATTTTGTAGTGCACTAAAATAGCAGTAAACAGACTATTTATGAACAACTGGGGAAAGCACTGGCTTTCAGTGTGTGTCAAAGTGATTTGAATATAGCTGGTTTAAATTCTGCCATGATGATAGATTAATTGTGCAGCACTTGACATCTGCTTGGTCCTGCATTTCATTCAGCTGTGACATAATCTCAAAGTGTGGTCACATTTATAGGTGCCAGATCCAAACAGGCACCTGGTACTGGTGCCAGATTTGTACAGGCACCTGGAACACCTTTCTCCACTCACACATTTTATACATGTAAAGTAAACTATTACTTACCTCTCCTGCTCTGTTGCAATCACACAGACATGGTTTCTAGTGGTCTATCATTAACAATTCTTTTCAGTGTCTCGTCTGTATTATTTTGATAAAATGCACAATAAAAATGCTTAAAATGAATTGGATGGCTTGACATTTCATTAATTTAATCTAATGAGAGATGATTGGAATGAATAAAAGGTTAGGATTAATGCCAGCTTCATTAGTCAGTGACCTAAATAGGAAATCAGTTGGCTTTTTTGCACATTTACAAGTGAGATTTTAATTTGAGCTGCGCATTTTGCTTGTATGTGCAAACTAGTGCCTGAGACAAATGCCATACACACACACACACACACACACACACACACACACACACACACACACACACACACACACACACACACATATTACGTATAAAATGTATCATTATTTTCAAATTTAAGCCCTCATTGTCACCCATAAGTCACTGAGCAATGTGTGGTGACAGGCACATTAATTATAGATTCATATTGCAGACGACCTGCGACTGTTGCCATGAAAGCTGTTTATCAGAGTCTTCCAGGCACATTGAAGATGTCAGATGCCTTATGTCTTCATAATGACAGCAAACTGACTGCAATAGAATACAGAAAGACTCCTGTGAAACTAAAATGTCAAAAATAAAAAAAATGATTAAAAGTCTCCCATTTTTAAAATGTGGCATATGATCTTTTACTGGCTTCTTGACAGAAAGTCTAATAATGTGCTTTTCTTGTCAAAATTGAAGTATACTTTGTGTGTTTTACCTTGTTCAAATAAAAAAATAAGTTAACATTCATATACAGTAAATGACACTTTTTTAAGATACCTGGAAGAGCCAAAGGATGTGGGTTCTTTTCCCACAGAAGGTACTTAAATGCATTTGTTAATCCTAACACAGCAGAGCAGCATGGGGGATGCAGTATTGCTGAGGTGCTGGTCTTTGGATGAGATGTTAAACTAAGGTTCCCAGCTTCCTGATACGATGATAGTTCAGTGGATGCAAAATATCACATGGCAGTCATTGAAAAACATAGTGGAACTTCTCTGGTGTCTTCATTGAATTAATGTCACCTCAGGTCTCCCTTGAAAAAAGGCAATGACCTAAGATTATTAACTGGGCTGCTAACATAAATTAAAAAAATAAACCCAGTCAACTAAATAAATATTTTAATAAAGACTTCTAGAATACTTTTGTTCAGTTTGTGGGCTCACTAATAGCTTTCAATACATTGCTTACACAGATATTTCAACTCTTTATTAATGGTGCATCTGTTTTCCATTTTGGAATATTTATTTTATTATATTTTATTTATATTTTGTTAACTGGGATGTACCTACCGAGTAAATCTTATTTACAGAATAAGCTGTTATTTCTGCTATGTAACTATACAGAACCATTCAGTAATGACTTCAGTATATAAAAAAACCCCACTTCAGTGGTATTTTAAACAAAACATGTTCAGGTCATGTGCATTTTAATAGGACCCTATCATTTTTTTAAGGACTGTACTATCACTGTAAGGTCATACTTTCAGCTATACTGAACATTTTGCATGGTGCTTTTCTTCTCACTTACTGGCCATCAAAATAAAATAAAAATAAATAAAATATATGACTGGCTGAGGCTGGTGATTTGGCTAGTAGAGTAAGTCAACATTTTAAGTGCATATAATGTCAGAGAGGGTGTTTATTTTATGCCTTTGGGGTGCCCCCGTCATCAGTCTAACTAACTCACTGCTCTATGAAGACCATTTATTTCACACAATAGTGCCTGCTAGAGGAAGATGACACTTAGTTGCTGGTCAGCTCTCACCTTCATTTGACAAAGCATACTTCTTATGAACCAAATCCCTTTCCTTGTGTCTGTGACTCCATCAAGATGCAGGGCCACAGTTGCAATGTTTTCTAATACGGTCCAAGATGCTGGGGTACAGTGTGGAATTTTCCTGATAAAGTCCAAGGCGCAGGGGTATAATTTGCAGTTTTGATAATAAAGTTTTTCTGGTTGTCAAAATAGTGCTTCCAAGTCTGTGGTCATATTGTCTAGGTATGATCTATGCATGTCAGTATTCATCCTGTTGGGATACAAGACCTCTAGTATGAAATCCTTTCCAGGAGCTTCTTCCTCCCTCGCCCCAGGGTGGGTGAACTGGCACTCACTTCTCATATCCTAAGTCCCGTACTGGGTCTTTTATTGATAGAAATACCATTACCCTAGGCCCCTTATTAATTATGTTCATAGGCTCATAGGAGGTTATTAGGCTAATGCCCCTGTGGCCCTTACAAGCCTAGCCAAAAGTTTATCCCCCAAAAGAAACCTCGGTCAGCACCTGTTGCCCCTGTCAATGAGGGGCACAGGTGGAATTCCTCAGACAAATTTGTGGTTTCCCATCCACTCATCAAGGTTGCGCTTGAAGAGGGTCATTGAGGTACTCTGTTTGATGTGTAAGGGAAGTCTATTCCAGAGACTGGGCAGCCTCTGGGAGACAAACCTGTCTCTCCAGCAGGTTTTGTTAATGTCACATATTAGGTTCAGGCCTTTTGAACGGGTAGTGCGTGTGGAGTTAGACTTATGGATATGGAGCATTTCTAGTAGGGAAGGGTCCAAGGTTGCCTTGTAGGTGAGACACAGATCACCCCTGAGCAATCTGTACTATACCGAGTAGATTGATAGTGATTTGAGCCTGTCTGCATAGGACAGGTGTTGGAGGCCATGGATTCTCTTTGCGAGGTATTACAGTGGCCTTTCTAATTGGTGCAGATGTTTGGAGAGGTGCATCCCAAACTCGGTGTTATACTCAATTATTGGGCTAATGAGGGAGTACTATAGAGAGGTAATAACCTCCTTTTTTCTGGATGGAATCTCTTTACTTATGAGATGAACCAGGTAAAAGGCTTTTCTGACAACTGCTGCTACATGATGGTCGAATGTGAGGTTGTTATCAACCTGAGTGCCCAAGTCTCTCAACACAGGTTGTGTGCTTAGGGGGTTGCCATTGATGTGGTAATCAGTAGGGGCAGTGTTTTTGCCGAATGGTATGATGATAAATGTTTTTGCAGCTTGAGGCCATTACTTTAGCATAATTTGGGGAGTCAATGACAGCCCCCAACTTACAGTTATCTGCAAACATGGTCAGCCAAAGACCTTTTGTCTTCGCCTATACCTCCAAGAAATAGATCCCAAACAGTAGGAGTCCCAGGACAGATCCCTGGGGAACTCCATAGTGAAAGGTCTGCTATTGGAGGTGGAGGTGCCTATTTTGACTTTCAGGGTCTTGTCAGTGATCCAGTTGGCCACCCACCTGATAAGATAGGGATTTACACCAAGTTGTGTTAGCTTTTTGATGATGCCCGAGTCGGGGATTGTGTCAAAGGTGTTGACCAAGTCAAGGTAAGCTGTATGTACTGACTTCCCCTCATCCTGGGCCTTGGTTACAGTCTCAAAGAAGTCGACCAGGTTCAGCAGGCAAAATTTGCCCTTGACGAATCCAAACTGGGTGGGGTCAAGTGCTTGGAGATTGCCTATGTCCTTGTTTATGAGATACATAAATCCATTGCTTTACAGATCAGACTTGTCAAGCTAATGGGATGATAGTTACAAAGGTCAATAGTAGCACCACCTTTGTGCAAGGGGATGACAATGACAGTTCTCCACTCTGCTGGAATGAAGCCAGTACTTAGGTGTTGTTGGCAGAAATGCCATTATCCTAGGTCCCTTATTGTATGTGTTGTTGATAGAGCAGTAGCACTTCACTATGTACTTCTCTCAATGAGTTTAATTTTTTAGACGTGATAACTTACATTGTTGTACTCATTGTAAGTGACAACATTCCTGGCCATTCCTTTCTTCCCTCATCAAACCCTTGTTCATTTCAAATTCTGCGGTCCTGTACTGACCATATCTGTTTAGTTAGGTGCATCTGCAGCACCATCTTTAATTGGTAAGAGACAGTGAGGCATATGTTTATATACCAGGTGACTTTTATTGAGTGACCATGCACTATTTAGGGCATAGCCTTGAAATAATTGGGTTATAAACATGCAGCTACAATTTCAATTGAAAAGTTGTTCAGTGATAAAACAGTTCCTGTTTATGAGAATCTTCTGTTTTTATATAGGTTGTCACGAAAAGAGATACTGCCAGCACAGCTGAATTTTGTAAATAATTATATGTCATTTGTGAATATCAACATGATTTATATAAGATGCTTGTGTTATAATTGTATTAGAACTGTATGTCATTTGTATATCAAACTGGTTTGTATTGACATGTGTGTTGAAAAGGTATTTTAAAAAGTGTTTGTGTTTGAAATTTAACCACAGTGTGCCCTACTGTAAGAGAACAGAAATGTACATGCAATATTGTAATTATTTCAATGTATATATTTTAACAGTGGAAACTGGAATACAGGAGGTTAACTTCAGAAAAATAACTGAAATTAAATTATGTTATAGTGTATGCAATTAAAGATGGTATCTTTCTGTTTTCACTGCAGCTAGAGACACAGAGTCTGTGCTGAGAACTTTCTGTATTGTCTTTAGGGTGAATTACTGTGAGAGAGCGAGCTTTGAGCAGCCTATCTGTCCCTGGAGGAGTGGTTTCAGCCCAGAAATTAGTAGTTTATTGGCCATTTTGGGGTAATTTCTATCTCTTTCATTTGCCTGCTATAAAACCCAGATTTGCAAGGTTTTTGTGCTAGTATACAGCTCAGCAAGCTCCTGCCTGGTGCCCTGCAGAGTTCTATAGTAGCAGAGACAAAAGAGAGACTATGGAGTGATGAAGTATAATTGTTCTGCATTTTCTTGCAGCCTTTAGCTAATTCTGCCTAAAACACTGATTTTCTAGAGTTTCTGTGATTTAAAAAGCTTGTTTCAGCTACATATTGTACTTATTTTACTGCCTGCACTTTAACAAAGTTGTTTTTGTGTTTAAATTACCTGTTTAACTGTTGTAGGCTACACACTCAAGTGTGATACCCATTTCTGTGCATTTAAAGTGTTTTTTTTATTGTATCTGCTTTATTTTCTGACAAAAACAAAAACAAAACAAAAAAAATACTTGTTTTCCCCACCTTCCTAAGCTAGTATAGTCCAGTTTTCAGGATAGTGCTGAATTCAGGGCTGTGTTACAAGTTTCTGTGTTTGCCCATACCTTACTTGGATAGAAGGAAGTTTCTCTGTTCACTGTGAGAGAGGGAACTTTGAGCAGCCTATCTGTCCCTGGAGGAGTGGTTTCAGCCCAGAATTTAGTAGTTTATTGGCCATGTTGGGCTAATTTTTATCTCTTACATTTCCCTGCTATATAACCCGCATTTGCAAGGTTTTGCATGCCGGGCAGTGCCAGTTAGCTAGGGTATAACTATTCCCGGCTCCACAAAGTCTACTCTTCAATTTTTCCCTTGGAACTAGACACACTTTCAACTTAAGCACTCAAACCATTCACTTCTCATCCCAGCACTTGCTCAAAACTCATAGCAAGCACTAATAAACTTTAGCACTAGACCCTCCTATACTGTAGAGAAGGACAAGGCTCTCTATTCGACCTTACCAGCCAATCAGTAAAACAGTTCACTGTACCTATCCAGGCAAGTCCAAAGGGCAGTTTCAGGTGTACTCTCAAGTCCAACTGGTGAATCTGGGCATTTTTAAGCAATGTTACAATTGCCTCATGTACACAGACAAGCCTCTCCTCCTTCCACCAAACAATAATACATGTGAGAGATGCAATTATACAGCCAAACTGGAGGCTAAGCTCTCTCAACCCAAGATTGGACCAGGCAGTCAAGAGGAGAAGGGAATTATTTGCATCACATCACCAGTCTCACATAGACCTATGAAACCAGCACTGGCAAAAAACACACATAAATACATGAAAACATACTCGGAGGCTCTTAATAAAAATCTGCAAAAGCAACAGAGATCTCCAAAGCAGACATCCAAGCAACCTCCGCCCCCCAACACAAACCATGAAACTCATACTTCACAAAACCAGTGTGCCATGCAATCACAGCCCTTAAGGCAAAATAACATACCCAACACACTAGTAATAGGTGACTCTATAGTCAGGCACACTGATGTCCCATTCACTAGGCTGAACAAGGAGAAGGTTACTGTTAGCTGCCTGTAGGGTGCTAGGATCCAACACATAACACAAGCACTCAGGTCACTCCAGAACAAGTACATATATGACTCTGTCATTGTCCATGTTGGTGTGAATGACCTGAGCCGTACCTCCCTGGACTACATGAAAAGAGACATGGAGGAGCTTTCTGATCACATAGCCCAGGCCGGTATGACCCTGAGTAGTATCCTGCCCTCACTAAGAATGATACCACGGTATTGAGAAAAAATTATCAGTTTCAACAATTGGCTAAGCTTCTGGTGTCATTCAAAGGGGATCCAGTGTCTGTCAGCCTGGGATGACATGCTCGACAATCCACGCTACTTCGCTAGAGACAGCTTGCACCTGTCACCCTTAGGTTATTGAATACTGGCCAAGGCTCTTGCCACCCCCATAGTGCCTTTTTTGGCAAGGCTCAAAAGACAAACCCACCGCCGTAAATAGCACAAGTAACAAAAAACTGAGGATAATGCTACTCAATGCCAGAAGTCTAAACCTCAAAATGCATGCACTCGAGGCACTCCTCAGTATGGGGAAAATCGATATATGTGCAGTAATAGAAACCTGGTTTAAGGCTCCAGAGAGCACCCCAGCACTACCAGGCTACAACTCATACCATACATTTCAGCCACAAAACCTTGTCCAAAATCCAAAAGGCAGGGGAGTGTCCTCCAGGTTAGTGATACAGCATGATTCTTCAGAGATCATCCACATGCAACTAACAACAGACAAAACTGCTATTCAAATTATAGCTTCTACAGATCACCCACCATGTCCCAGAACCCCCACTCCACATGCCTGGAAAAACTGGGAAACATAAAGGTCCTACCAAACACCCTGATATTGGGTGATTTCAATTACCCAAACATTAACTGGGAGAACTACTCAAGTACGAACTCCCTTGCCCAACATTTCCTAGAATTTATAAACTCAAACGCCCTGGATCAACTGGTCAACACACCCACCAGAGGTGACAACATATTGGACCTGGTCATCACCAACATTGGCGACCAGTGTTCCACACAGGAGGTCAACCCCTCGCTGATTAGATCTGACCATAAACTAATCACACTGGATATCCACATTCCACCACCACCCCTGGTCAAAGAAACCACCGTGAAAAACTTTTCAAAAGCAAACTTCACATTACTTAAGACCGAGGTGGAAAGTTTCAAAGCCCCCATGCAAAAGGATAACGCTGTCCAAGCTGCAAAATCCTTTACTAATGCACTCTACGGGCACATACAAGAATGCATGGATCATGCTATCCCAAACAAAACCAAGACTCACTCCTCCAAGAAAAGGAAAACAGTCTGGTGGATCCCTGCCTTAAACAAGCTATACAATAGAAGGAGGAAACTAGTACAGAAAAGAGTAAAATCCCAAGAAGGGAAGACATCCCTGATCAGTATCAGCAAGAAACTACTTTCCCTCATAAAATCATCCAAGGCTAGCTTCAAAAGAAAAATTGCCATGGACTCCAAAGATAACCACAAGGCATTCTTTAGCTATGTCAAGAATCTAAGTGGCAATTCTCAGATCTGCTCAGAGTTAGTGAAGAATGGCACAAAATACACTGAACCGACTGATATAGCCAATATCCTGGCAGACAGGTTCAGTGCAAAGTTCACCCCACTCTCACCTCCAAAAGGGCCCATAACTATACCAGAAGAATGTAGTGCCCCTGAAATCACAGACACTCAGGTTAAAACAGCCGTCTCCAAAGCCAAATACACAGCATCAATGGGACTGGACGGTGTCCCAGGCTGCGTCCTACACGAGCTCAAAGATGAACTAACCCCTCATCTAAACACACTGTTTAAACTCAGCCTCTCCACAGGCTACGTGCCCACAGAGTGGTGCACGGCAATGGTTATTCCGCTCCACAAAGGTGGAGCCACAATGGACCCCAGGAACTATCGCCCTATAAGCCTGACTAGCTTGGTCTGCAAAGCTATGGAGTGCATCATCATGGATCTCATTAACAGAGACATAGGAAACCTCCAAACACTGGACCCTACCCAGTTCGGCTTTGTTAAGGGCAGATCATGCCTCCTAAACCTGGTGGAATTCTTTCAGACAGTTACCAAGGCTATAGACGAGGGAAAGGTGGTCCACATAGCCTACCTAGACCTCGCAAAGGCCTTCAACACCATTCCCACTCAGGTATTATAGACAAGCTGACCAGCTTGAACATAAACCCCTACGTCATGAGATGGGTTCCCAACTGGCTCATGGACAGAACCCACATGGTAAGAGTTGTGAGAGCTAGGTCTGACTCTAAACTGGTTACAAGTGACGTTCCCCAGGGCTCAGTCCTAGGACCCCTCCTGTTTGGCATATACTTCTCAGAGGTACAGGCAAGCACAGGAGGACTATGGCTGACAAAGTTCGCAGACGACTGCAAACTAGGGGCTATAATTGACTCTCTGGCTGACACAAACATCCTCCAAAAGGGTCTCACTGAGACAGATACCTGGTGTCAAAACCATGGCCTCAAGCTAAATGCCAAAAAGTGCATAGTCATCCCCTTTGCAAAAAACAAATTACCCACAAACTGCCACATTGGTGGTAGCCCCCTAAATACGGAAGACATAATAAGGGATCTGGGGACCCATGTAGATAGTAACCTCTCCTTTAAGAATCACATTGCCAAAGTGGTTAGAAAATCCTTCTATGTGGCCCACCTAATCACAAAAGGGTTTGCGTCCAAATCAAAAGATGTCATTGGGCCCCTCTGTGCAACACTCTTCAGACCCATCATAGAGTACAATGCCCTATTTGGGATGTACCTTACAAGACACCTGCAACAACTGGAAAGACCACAGAAGAACCTCACCAAGAGGATCGCTGGCCTCAAGCAAATGCCCTATGCAGCTCGACTGAAGAAACTCCAGCTGTACTCGGTTGCATACCGCCTACTCAGAGGTGATCTCTGCCTGATGTACAAGGCCATGTCCAACCCAGAATTGATGGACATGCTCCACCTAAAGAAAATCATATCCCCTCAAGCCACATGCTCCAGGGATCTAAACCTCACCACAACAATAAATAGGACATGCTGGAGGGATAGATTCCTGTCCCAGAGACTTCCCATGCTCTGGAACAAGATTCCAATCTACATTAGGCAGAGCTCCTCGCTAAACCTCTTCAAGAGAAACCTTGATGAGTGGATGGGAAACAGAACGTTTACCCCAGGAATCACTTTAATGGCTCTGCTGGACAGAGATACAGGGAACTAAACTAATGGGGCAGCGAAAGCCAACACATTCTGGCTAGGCTTATAAATGCCTTCGGGTAGATAGCCTAGTACCTACCTATGAACCTAATTAATTACTAGTCTTGAAAGCATGAAAGAATGCAATTATTTTATGACTTCCAGCATCTGCCAAAGATCTGAGGTCTATGTATTTTCATAGGTACATGCTAAATACCACCAGCTTCCAGCAGTGGGGGTTTCACCTGGGAACTAGAGATAGATGACAAGAAGTGATGTCATTCTGCAAGCTACCCCAGCAGTAATATTTCAGATATTAATTTGAGAAGTCTCTTAGTGAGACAGAGCATACTGTATTCTTGGACTTGACAATGACTAGAAAATCTGTTCACCACATCTGCCTTGCTCTAGTTGTGTGTGTCAACTACTTGGGCAGGGACACGAAGCACTGGTTGGACAGAGAGAGTGTTGGAGTACTTGGCTTGGAACCCTGGCTAAGGACTCAGCTTTATAGCTGTGCTAGTGGGGAGTCTTACTGGGGACCTGGAGAAATAGGGAGAAACCAGCCCCAAAATGACTGTGGTCTTTGTGTGCTCTTAAGAGAAATTGCACTTGATGGAGACAGCTGCATCTGGAAATATGGTGTGTGTACTTGTCATCCTCTCAGTGTACATCTCCCACTGGTGCCAGTGGTGAGGATGGAGGCTCCTTGATTACTGGTCCAGTGGTGGGTCATCACATAGGTAATACTGCATGACAATTCCAGGGTTTACTTTTGTAAATTTTATATCAGGCAGATGCTGCTACAGGAGCAAAGCAAAAGTATTTTGTCTTTTTATGAGATTTAGGTTTGAGTAGAGGTTCAACAGTGAGAAGACTGAATTGCAGGGACAGGATTATGACTTGTGGCCTATGTATTTCTTTTGGTAGATGTTCATTGGTTCATAGATAAGTACTATGCCTGCTGCCCTTTTGGGCCATTTTAAGCCTAGAGCATCAAACCCAGTACCTTGTGAATGTGAGGTAAACATCTTAACTGTTAAACCAACCCTGAAAAGCACTACTTGTACAAGATTATATCAACCCAGATGGGACTCAAGCCCCCAATCCGAGACTTAGGAGGTAAATGCCTTATCCATTAGGCCACTGGAGCCTGACTTTTGAGGAAGGTGTCACCAATCACTCTAGCAAACCACATAGTCTGCTGTCATGGACAGCAGTTGAAATGGGATATAATGCAGCATATCTGGGCTTGAATTAATAGGATCACAGGATCATAGGAGGTTACTAGGCTTGTAATACCATAGATACTCTAGTCAATACCGAGGACTGTAATTATTAATGACTGCCCATGTCCAGGAGACCTCTGGACACTATTCCCAGTAAGAATTTATGACGCCCCATCCACTCATCCAGGTTCCTTTTGAACAGTGTCATAGATGTGCTCTGCTTTACATGAATTGGCAGCCTATACTAAAGATGCATCAGTAGCTGGGAGATAAATCTGTCCCTCCAGCATGTCCTATTCAAGTTGCAGGTCATATTTAGTTCCCTGGAACGGGTAGCTCTAGTCCTGTTTGATTTAAGGATATGCAGCAAGTTCAATGGGATTGGGTCAGAGATTGCTCTGTAAGCCACGCATAAGTATCCCCTAAGAAGTCTATATGATATGAGTATAGGGAAAGGGACTTTAATCAGTCTGTGTAAGGCACATGCTGGAGCTCGTTGATCTTCTTAGTTAGAAACCTCTAAGGTCTTTCCAATTGCTGCAGGTGCTTTGTACAGTATATGCCAAAAGGGGTGTTATACTCAATTATGGGCTTGATTAGTGACAAGGATACAGGGGTTATAAGCTCCTTTGCTCTAGAGGTGATGCCTTTGTTAATCAAGTGTGCTATGTAGAAAGCCTTCCTTACTACAGTAGACACATTGATGGTCAAAGTTAAGGTTGCAGTCTACTTGTGATTTCAGATCTCTTACTACTTTACTGGTACATAAGTATTGTTGTTAATTTGATAGTACGAAGGGACATTGTTTTTACTGAAGGGAATGATGATGCATTTCTTTGCATTCAGTTTGAGATTGTGACAAAGACACTAGTTATTGATCTGTGACATCATTTGGGGATTCAGTAATTGTACCCACTTTGTAGTCATCCACAAACTTGGTCAACCACATCACCTTAATTTTTGCCTGAACTTCTAAGTAGTATATATCAAACAGTAGGAGGCCCAGCATCGACTCTTGTGGCACCCAACTGGTGACAGGTCTGCTGGATGAGGTGGAGTCACCCACTTTGATAGAGTGTGACGGGTTTGTGAGCCAGTTGGCTACCCATCTTACAACAAAGGGGTTTACATTCAGTTTAATAAGTTTATCGGTAAATGTCTGAGTGTGGGATTATGCCACAGGCCTTTGCCAAGTCGAGGGTATGCCATGTGCACAGATTATCCCATGTCAATGGCCCTGGTCACATTTTTGAAGAAATCCACCAGGTTTAACAGAGAAGATCTGCTCTTGACAAAACAGAACTGGGTCAGATCCAGGGTTTGGAGGTCGCCTATGTCTTTATTTATGAGATCCATTATGATACTACATTCCATGGCTTTACAGATGAGGCTGGTCAGACTTATGGGTCTATAATTCTCTAGGTCTGTTGACAAGCCACCTTTGTGGAGGGGAATAACTGTTGCTGTTCTCCATTCTGCCAGTGATTAGCCTGTGATTGAATATGATACTTAATGGTGATGCTAGTTCATGTTTTAATTTGTTTAAAAGACAGGCTGTGATGCTGTTTGGTGCCATAGAGGCTGTGTTATTTGCCTTAGAGAAGGCTTTAATGACCTGCTCTTTGGATATGTGGGGTGGGGGGTGTTGGAAACAAGGTTTGTGATAAGTTTGGAGAGGATAAGAGAGTGAAATTTTCACCAAATTTGTCCGCTGGCAGGTTTGCTATCTCTGTGGTATCCTTGTGTGTGATACTATTAGTCAGCAGTTCGTCACATGCTTGGGTCATACCTTTTAAGCTATGTAAGCAGCTGCAAAAGGGCTTATGATTATCCTTGGCTGTGATCGCTAAGTTTTTCTCAAAGTTACCCTTGGAGGATTTGTCATGTTGTCTTATTTGCCTGTGGAGGCTGAGGAGGGTGCTTTTCCATTGTTGGGGGCTCGCCTTAATTTTCTTAGACAGCAACTTTTTGCATTTAGTGTAAAATTTGCTGATGCTGGATGTCCATCAAGCAGTTTTTTTTTACTTGGGACTCTGGCTTTGATTCTGTCTGAACAGCTGAGTCTATACACATAGAAGTGATTGTACAGGGCTTTAGTATAAGCTTTGGTGTAGTTACCACTTCCAGCTGGGGATGGGGCTTGAAATGCATTTGTACCTTCTCCTAGGAGGCTATAGTTTGCCGTGGTGAAGTTTTTTAGTCTGACTTCGCCCTTTATGAGTTCTGGTGTTAGTGCCAAATCGAAGGTGACTGATTTGTGGTCAGATCTATCTAATGAGGTTCAACAGTTGCGGTGTGCATCTGTTTGTCATGTTAGTGAGGACCAGATCTAGTATGTTTGTTCCTCTTGTTGGGGTTTGAACAATTTGTTCCAGGGCATTTGAGTTAATAAAGTCATGGAACTTTTGCACTAGTGAGAAAGGGCTAGAGTAGGTTTCCAAGTTGTTGGTGGGATAATTGAAATCTCCCATGACCAGAGTGTTTGGCAATATTTGGATTGACTCCAGTTTGGTCAAGTTGGCCTCATGTGCATTGCAATCCATGGAGGGGGATCTATAACTAGTTATAACTTGAATGGGGGTCTTAACCACAGTAATCTGAACATGGAGTAACTCCATGGAGTTGTCCAGTCTAGCTAGATGGGTGGTGAATTTATCTCTAATACAGATAGAAACACCACCTCCTTTGGTCCTCACACATTTGTTTTGCAGTCTGAAGGTGTGGTAGGCATTGTAGCCTTGCAAAGCAAGGGTTCTCAGTGAGGCCTTGAACTAGGTTTCTGGGACTGCACAGACATCTACATCCTCCAATGATAGAAGTACTTCCAGTATGTGCAGTTTTTGGTTTAAGCTCCTAGTATTTAGCAGCATAACCCATATTTTGTTATGGTTGGCAATTTTTACATCAGCAATTTTGTTTTTGAAACCTTGCCTAAAAAAGACACTATGGGGGAGGCAAGAGCCTTTGCCAGCAGCTGAAAGCCTAGTGGTGCCAGGTGAAAACCATCTCTGGTAAAGCAAAGAGGTTTGTCGACCATGTCATCCCAGGCTGACAGAAATTGGATCCCCTTTGAATGACACCAAAAACTAAGCCAGTTATTGAAATTGATCATTTTTTGTTTATACTGTGGCATCATTCTTGGTGAGGGCAATATGCTGCTCAAGGCTAGGGACATACGTGCCTGGAGCACATACTCAGAATGCTTAATCATGCCTCCCTTCATATAGTCCAGTGAGGAATGCCTCAGGTCGTTCACTCCAACATGAGCTATTACCAAGTCATAATGGTACTTGTTGCTGAGAGACCTGAGTGTATGCTTAATCTGATGAATTCTGGCACCAGAGAGACAGCTGACCATGACTTTCTCTTCATTTAACCTGGTGAGTGGGACATCCATGTGTCTCACTACAGAGTCTCCAATAACAAGAAAGTTTGTTTTTTGAGTGTTACGCCTTAAGGGCTTGGTAGGTTAGACACTGATGTTGCTGAGTCTTGGGTGCTGTGGGAGCTATGTTAGTTGTAGCAGTCATTTGCTTGGGAGGTCTCTGGTGTCTCTGATCATGTAGCCCAGGCTGGTATGACCCTGACCTTGAGCAGCATCTTACCCTCACCTAGAATGATGCCACAGTACAAAGACAAAATGATCGATTTTAACAATTGGCTAAAATTTTGATATCATTCAAAGGGGATCCAGTATCTGTCAGCCTGGGATGACATGCTCGACAAGCCACGTTGCTTCGCTAGGGATGGCTTGCACCTGTCACCACTGGGCTTTCGGATATTGGCAAAGGCTCTTGCCACCCCCATAGTGCCTTTTTAGGCAAGGCTCAAAAGTCAAACCCACCCCCATAGACAGCACAAGGAACAAGAAACTAAGGGTAATGCTGCTAAATGCCAGAAGTCTTAACCTCAAGATGCATGCACTCAAGCTCTCCTCAGTATGGAGAACATCGATATCTGTGCAGTGACAGAAACCTGGTTCAAGGCTCCAGAGAGCACTCCAGCACTACCAGGCTATACCTCATATCATGCTTTTCGGCCCCAAAACCCGGACCGAACCACAAAAGGAGGGGAGTTTCCATATTTATCAAGGATATCCACACCTCCAGGTTAGTGGCATTGCACGAAGTATCGGAGACCATCCATGTGCAACTAACAATGGGCAAGACTGCTTTTTAGTTTATAGCATCCTACAGACCACCCTCTCAAAGTCAGGAGTCCCACTCGGCTTTCCTGAAAACATTGGAGAACATGAAGATCTCTCCGAACACCATTATATTGGGCGACTTCAACTACCCAAACATTGACTGGGAGCACTACTCAAGCCCCAGCACCTTAGCCCAAAGGTTCCTGGAAATTATAAACTCAAATGCTATGGAACAACTAGTCACCACTCCCACAAGAGGGGACAACATACTAGACCTGATCATTACCAACATGGGGACTCTATGCTCCACACCAGAAATATATCCCTCATTGGTAAGATCAGACCATAAATTAATTTCACTGGATGTCCACATCCCGACCCCACCCCCAGCCCAGAAAACCATAGTGAAAAACTTCTCAAAAGTGAACTTCTCACTTCTCAAAACTGAAGTGGAATCCTTCAAGGCCCCAGGGCCATTGGAAACTACGGCCCAAACTGCAGAATCCTATATAAACACATTCTACGGACATCTCCAGGAATGCATGGATCATGCTATCCCAAACAAAACCAAGACCCAATCATCCAAAGGCAGGCGTCCAGTCTGGTGGACCCCTGCCATAAATAAACTGTACAACAGAAGGAGGAAGCTACTACATGATAGAGCAAAATCCCTAATAGGAAAGGCATCTCTGATCAGTACTAGCAAAAAATTACGATCCCTCATAAAATCCTCCAAGGCCAGCTTCGAGAGAAAAATTGCACAGGACACCAAAGACAATCATAAGGCTTTTTTCAGTTATGTTAGAAACCTGGGATGCAACTCCCACACTTGTTCTGAGTTGATTCTAAACGACAAAAAATACACTGAACCCACAGACATCGCCAATATCCTGGCAGACAGGTTCAGTGCAAACTTCTCCACCCCCCCCCAAAAGAGCAAGTATCTATCCCAGCAGAGGGCTGCCTCCCAAACATCTCTGATGCTCAGGTGAAGGCTGCCCTCTCCAAAGCAAAAAACACTGCTTCCATGGGACCAGATGGTGTCCCAGGTTGTGTCCTACATGAACTCCAAGAGGAACTAATCCCTCAAATAAAACAGCTATACAATCTCAGCCTCACTACAGGATATGTGCCCACAGAATGGTGTACAGCAACAGTGGTCCCACTCCACAAAGGTGGAGCCTCTACGGACCCTGGAAACTATCGCCCCATAAGCCTGACTAGCTTAGTCTGCAAGGCCATGGAGAGGATCATCATGGAGCTCATAAACAAAGACATTGGGGACCTACAGACACTAGATCCTACCCAGTTCAGCTTTGTCAAGGGCAGATCCTGCCTTTTGAACCTGGTTGACTTCTTCAAAACAGTCCACCAAAGCCATAGATGAAGGGAAGGTAGTCCACACAGCCTATCTGGACCTTGCAAAGGCATTTGACACAATACCCCACTCGGGCATCATAGATAAGCTATCCAGCTTAAATATAAACCCCTATGTCACAAGATGGGTTGCAAACTGGCTCAAAGACAGAACCCACAGAGTGAGAGTTGCTGGAGCCATGTCAGACTCGAAACCAGTCACAAGTGGCGTCCCACAGGGTTCTGTCCTGGGACCACTCTTGTTCGGTATATACTTTTCCGAGGTACAGGCAAACGTGGGAGGACTATGGCTCACCAAGTTCGCAGACGATTGCAAACTGGGTGCCATAATCAACTCTCCAGCTGACACAAACATCCTTCAAAAAGGTCTCACAGAGACAGATAACTGGTGCCAGCACCATGGTCTAAAACTAAATGCCAAAAAATGTATAGTCATACCCTTTGGCAAAAACAATGTGCCCATAAATTACCACATAGGCAGAAACCCATTAAGTACAGAGAAAGTTATTAGGGACCTGGGGACCCAAGTTGATAGCAATCTCTCCTTTGAAAACCACATTGCCAAAGTGGTTAGAAAGACCTTCTACATAGCCCACCTCATCACGAAGGGTTTCACATCTAGATCAAGAGAGGTAATCGTGCCCCTTTATTCATCCCTCATCAGGCCCATCATAGAATACAATGCCCCTTTTGGGATGTACCTTACCCGACACCTGCAGCAATTAGAAAGACCCCAAAAGTATCTCACCAAGAGGATCAAGGGTCTCAAACAGATGCCATATGCTGCTCGGTTAAAAAAACTCCAGCTCTACTCAGTTGCATACTGCCTACTTCGTGGCGATCTATGCCTGACATACAAAGCTATGTCAAACCCAGAATTAATGGACATGCTCCACCTCAGTAAATCTAAATCCCTTAGAGCCACACGCTTGAGGGACTTGAACCTCAGCACAGAAATAAATAGAACTTGCTGGAGGGACAGGTTCATAACCCAGAGGCTCCCTTCGCTCTGGAATAGAATTCCAGTTCATGTGAGGCAGAGCACCTCACTGAATCTCTTCAAGAAGAATCTCGATAGGTGGATGGGGGATCGTAGGTTTGTCCCAGGGATTACTCCCATGTCACTATTAGACAGAGGCACAGTAAACTAAACCTTAAAGGGCACAGTATACTCAAATCAAGGGGTGGCGTAAGCCATACAGAATCGGGCTAGGCTTATAATTCCCTCAGGGCAGATAGCCTAGTATGAACCTATGAACCTCCATGTGTGTTGAGTTATGTGTTGGATGTGTACTATGTGTATAAGTGGTGGTACTATGTGCATGAGTAGTAGTGGGTGCGTTGACAACCTCTTCAGTGTTACTGTTTTGAGTGCAAGTAAATACAGCTCTCGCACTCTGTACTACAGTGAGTTATTAGTAGAGGGTTGTCACTGTACATGAGGCAGTTACTACACTGCCTCAGGAGACCCAAGTCAACAAGGCTGGCAGGAGAAATAAGGGTAGTCCAACTATCCATAATGCTAGGTTTGAAGAACTGTTATTACTAAGGGGGTGCTTTCAGGACTGATCTAGAAGGTGCTCCATTTCTGACAGGGTTTTGGCTGGTGGCTTAATAGGTCACAGCTCACTGCAATACTTCTTAGACCAGAGTTATACTAAAAATGGGGGACTACACTAATGTACTACAGCTGTAACTTAGGGAAAAATTGTCAAAATTATCTGTCAGGCTCTGGCGCACAATTGGGTGGCAGTGAGTGATGCTGTGCAATGCACAAACAAGCAGAAACCTGCCCAGATGCAGGGCTTAAATACAAGAAGCTAAAAACTTAAAAAAAAATCAAAAGAAGCATTGAGGGTGCTTGCTCCAAGCCCTATACAAATCATCCTTTACCAGACAGGTTCCAATCAGCACACTTCTTTCACAAGAGTGCAGATGGGCCCTTTCAATCAAAGATGGCTTGCAAAAAAAGGCGGTGGAGGGGAGAGCAGAGACGTCTGGTTAGGAAAGCATGACAAAAGAAAAAATCAGTGTCCTTTTTCCCATGCTTGAGTAGGGAAATGATTGGGTTATGACCCTTGGATTTATCCAGTTACAAGTTTATTATAAAGCATTTAAATGGAAAAGAATATTAAATATTATAAGGCTTTTTTTCTGGTAAACAAGGTATCCTTAGCAGGTCTGTGCCTGATTTGCATGTTACTAGAAGACAATCTGATAAAGAGAAATGGCTTGGAGAAAGTATCTACTGAAAGCATTCAAGTTTTTTATCAGCTGGGAGAGCTACAAAGATGAGAAAACCAGAGAGCACTTACTAAATGCACAGGCTTTACAATGCGTCTTACCATGACTAACCTTTCTTTTTGGTTAACTCTAACCTGTCTATGTGGCTATCGGTTTAGAACTTTTGTTCTTATTAGGAAGCAAAAACTTCAATATTTGAAGATGTACATAGTTTTGTGTGTTATTATTAAATTAATAGGTTTTAGGGGGTTATTGGGGGACTGGAAGGTTGTTTTTTTTTTTTTTGAGGGCTTTCAATAAAACAAAACATTCTGTAAGTTGTGACATAGGCTAAAATGGATATGACAAGAAACAACTGTATAAAATATCAACATGACAAACAGTATATGCATGTAACAAAAATTGGAATTAGATGTTTAACAAAAAAGCAGTTATACATAAAAGGTGGTAATAATAACTATATAAGAAAACTATGCTTTCTGTAATGTCTTTCAATCTAAATGGTCTTACAGATAAGTACAAAAAAGAAAGCGTAATGAATGATATTAAAATGTAGACTGCAAATAGCTGTGCTACAGGAGACATACCTGGAAGGAACTGAACTTGTGAATTTGATAAAGAAAGGTTTTCAGAATGGTTATTCAGCAGAATATCTGGGGCAAAGGAAAAGAGGAGAACTTACATTAATTCCAAGAAGAGCTCCAATAGTGATAGAAGAGGAAAGAATAGACAATAATGGAAGATATATAGTACTAAGGGGCTACTGGTAAGGGAGGAGGATTACACTGGCATGCATCTGTATTCCACCTAAAACCACTATAATGGAGCTTAAGAAAATTCTGGGAGAAATAATCAGCTTTCAACAAGGAATATTATTTATATGTAGGAACTGGAATTTGGTTTGCAACAGTGAAGATGTGTCCGGGGGGGCCTAGAAGGGAAGATATAACAAAGGAGGGTAGATGTTTGAAGAAATTTATGAAAATGTTTGGCACGGAAGATGTGAATTCAGTACTAGGAATTCAGAGGGAATTTACATATTATTCCCAAGATACAAAAACTGGGCTAGGCTAGAGAGAATTTATAGCTCACAGGAACATATGCATTTAATTGAAGGTCTTGAAACTTACCCAATAAGTATTTCAGATCATGCGCCAATAATAACTTAAATAAATAAGCAAGGTAATGAAATAAGAATGAGATACTGGCACATTCCCACCTATCTGCTGATCAGAGAGACATTTCAAGAATGGGTTTTGGAAATAATTCAGGAGCTGTTACAGAAGATAAAACTTTCGTCTGAAAATAGAGCTAGGGAGTGCGATAAAATTAAAGTGGAGTTTAAAGCTAGGGTGGAAATAAAGGAAAGGGAAGTATGGCTACGAAGTAATAAGAATTACTTAGAAGACCTGACGAATGTTAAAGTATTGCAAAATAGGGGGAATCTCTCAGAACAAGAAGAGGAGCAACTACAGAATGCTAAACAGAAAATAAGGGATTACCTCAATAATATGCATGAGTTTAGAAAGATTGCCGTAAGGCAAATTTGTTTGATAATAATTCTAGAGCACAAAAACTTTTAGCACAATGACTCAGGCAACAGAAAGTGGAAAGGGCTGTTACCAACTGTAGGGTGCTTATAACAAGGAAGATGATAAGTATTAGAAATATTTTGGAAATTTTATGAAAATTTATATAAAGCAAAGAAATACTGAAATCAAGAAAAGGTACAAATGGAAATGTTTATGGAAGAATTAAATATGCCAAAGTTAGAGTGAGATGAGGCTCAATTACTAACAGTTAGAATAGGAGGAGATGAGATAAAATGGGTATGTATAACCATTCTACAGGAAAGTCCCCAGGAATAGATGGTATTCCTGTGGAGTTTGGCAACTTTGAGAGAAAAAACTGATAAAGATTTGGAAGGTTTTGTTTAACTGTATTTTAAGAGGAGGAGAAGTGCCAGCATCATGAAAGAAAGCAATGCTAACTGTAATACCTAAAGATCCATTGGACCCAGCTTCATACAGGCCCATTTCAATACTAAACCATGATTATAAAGTGAAATATCCAGGGAATTGTTATGGCAAGGCTTGTATAGGCCCTAGGGCTGATAGCCTAGTACCAACCTATGAACCTATTATGTCTATAATGGCTGAAAGAATGGCAAACGTGAAACCAAAATTGGTAGATATGGATCAGTGTGGTTTTGTGGAGAGGAGGCAAACATTTGACAACATTACCAGAACACTGATGATTCAGAGAGAAGTAGAATGTAAGAAAATACCACTGTTATTGGTGGGTCTTGATGCAGAGAAAGCATTTGACAGAGTTGATTAGGACTTTGTGAGCAGGGCAACTGAAGCATTTGCTTTCCCTGATACAGTTATAAGTTGATTAGGAGTATATATGAGGAATTGGAGGTGAAAATTAATGGGGGTGGGGTCCTCTCTGATACTTTCTGCTTGAGTAGAGGAAAGAGGCAGGGGGTGTCTTCTTTCCCCTTTGTTGTTTGCACTATATTTAGAACCATTGGCAAAGAAAATAAGGGACTCAGAAATTCAAGGATATAATTGGTATGGCAGTCAAGAAAAGCTGACTCTATTTGCAGATGCTATTAATTTATTCATGACAAAACCAGAAAAGGACATTACAGTTTTATGGAACATTTTAAGACAGTTTCAGATCTTTTCAGGATACAAAATTAAAGAAGCTAAAACAAAAGCAATAGTGGTAAATTATGTACCCATACATGAAATGGTCCAGCAATATCCATATTTATGGGGACATGATAAAATTAAGTATTTAATAGTATCAATTAGAGATGACTCTGTTGCACCACTTACGGATATGTGGAAAGAGACTAAACAGAAGATAATACAAAAACCTGAGAAACTGAAAGCTTTGTTACATGGATATAGATAGTAAGATACAAGCAATTAAATGTTTTTAGTCCCTTTAATCTTATATACAGCTCAAGCATATTTTTATGAACCAGAGAAGAAGCTGTAGATAGAAATTGAAAAAGAGATGAAGGATTTTATCTGGGAGGGAAAGATGGCAAGGGTCAAGTGGGGTAAGCTGATTCTTACAATAGAACAAGGAGGACTAGGATTAACCAATTTGAGGGGGTATTTTAGAGCAACACAGTTAAGGTTCTTATACATAGCAAAGACAGAAAACTATCATTCAAAGTGGAAAGGGATGATGATGATATGAGGGGAAGCTGAAGAAACAAGGAGAGACTGGGATTTTGGATGCAGACTCTTAAGGAGAATGACAACAATCATACAGAATATTATATGCATAGAATAGCAGGGAGTATTTTAAGAATTAAACCAGCACAGGAATGGAGAAAAGGGATTCTGCTGATAGGGATGATTGCAGTTATGGATGCAGACAACAGGCAACAGGGGGCTGGAACTTATTGGAGAAAATGGGTCTACTTCATTTCACTGAAAGCTCATTTCACATTGGGGGGTGTGAGGAGTATAGCCGCCCACATAGTTTGGTTATATATTGTCTTCTGGAAGGAGTTATTCATTGGACTTGTAAGTATCCATATCTATGGTTTTAAACATTTAAAATAGGTGGGGGGCTGTGCCCCCCCCCTTACTTTATATATTAACTCCAGGATTGCACTACAGTGGGGAAAAGGCCATATATAACTTTCAACGAAATGAGTTTCAGTCAGATACGTTTTCAGTGAAATGAGCTTTCAGTGAATTGTGTGCAGGCAACTGAGTTTCAGTGAAATGAGTTTTCAGTGAAATGAAGTAGACCCGAGAAAACTGGTAAAGGGAGGGACCAAGGTACTGGGAGCAAATAACTAGAAAGGGAAGGTAATAGAATGGGAAGATGCCAAGAATTTATTTGGACTGCAGGTTAGCGATTGTGTTCCCTATGAAGGATTATCTGAGTATAGGCAAAGAGAAAGAAATAGTGGGGTCTTAAATGAAAGACCAGCACCGGTAGAGTTTTTAATATAATCTAGAACAGAAGCTGCCATTAAAAAAGGAATAATTAGTAGATCATATGAAATATTGCATGACAACTACAAGAATCAATCACAGGAGCTTTGAAAGGATTGGGAAGAGAGACTGGATAAGCAATTAATGGGACGATATATGTATATCTCACAAATATGCAGCAAAGTCTAGAAGATTTAGGATCTTTGCCTGGAAGTGTTTACATAGGTATTTTTATACCCCAAGAAGACTCCAAAGAAATTTTCCTCAGATGGATAGCAAATGGTGACAGGGAAGGAAGAGGTGGTTGGGAGCATATTTTTTGCGAGTATAATGAGTTGGCAGACTTTAAAGATTCCCTGCGAACCACTCTGTCAGGGATGCTGGATGAGCAGATTGGAGTGACCTGGGAGATGATTTTTTTTGAGCAATGATACAGAATTGGAATTGCCTAGACATAGTAAAGCCTTGCTGAGTCTAACTATGGTGCTACCAAAAAAGCATTTACTAGAAAATGGAAATCAAAGTCTAAACCAACTTTACTAGATGTAGTGAATATAGTAACAGAGATAAAACAACTGGAATTGAGATCTTTAGAAAAGGGAAGGAACAAACTACATAGGAAAAAATGAGAATTGTGGGAACAATATATTCAGGTCGTAGCCTGTTATAGGTCCCCAACCATGTCCCAAGACTCACACACCCCATTCCTAAGCACCCTGGAGAATATTAGGGTCCAACCTAACACTCATACTGGGCGATTTCAACTACCCCTCCATTAACTGGGAAAACTACTCATGTACCAATACACTTGCACAATGTTTCTTGGAATTCATTAATTCAAATGCCCTGGACCAGCTCGTTCTTACCCCCACTAGAGGTAGCAACATCCTTGACCTTGTCATTACTAACATGGGTGACCATTGCTCTACTCCAGTAGTCAACTCCTTGCTGGTTAGATCTGACCACAAACTAATCAAATTGGAAGTCCACATCCCTCCCACTCCCCTGCAAAGGTAACCACCATGAAAAACTTCTCCAAAGCTAACTTTGCGCTCCTAAAAACAGAGGTGGCTAACTTCACGGCACCCATGCAAATGGTGAATAGTTGCATGACTGCCAAATCATACACCAGTGCACTGTATGAACACATACACAAATGCATGGATCTCACCATACCCAATAGAACCAAGATGCTCTCCTCCAAAAATAGGAAGCCAATCTGGTGGTCCGCTGCCATAAACAAACTCTAAAACAGAAGGAGAAAACAGGTGCAGAATAAAGTGAAGTCCCAAGACTGGAAAAACTCCCTTATCAGCCTCAACAAAAAGTTGAGATTTCTCATCAGATCCTCTAAAGCTAGCTATGAAAACAGAATTGAGGCAGATAATAAAGACAACCACAAGGCCTTCTATGTTTATGTAAAGAATTTCCATGGCAATACCCAGATTTGCTCTGAGCTACTGCACAATGGTACCTCCTATACCAAGCCAACAGATATTGCCAATATACTGGCCAACAGATTCATTGCCAACTTTACACCTCTTTCCCCTCCCAAAGAACCTATCACATTAACAGTAGATTGTCAGGCACCCAGTATTACTGCTGCACAGGTTAAAACAGCACTGTCCAAGGCCAAGAATACAGCTTCTATGGGACCTGACAATATCTCTGGCTGTGTTCTACATGAACTACAGAGTGAACTGGCCCCTCACCTGTGTGCCCTGTTCAATCATAGCCTCACCTCAGGCTTTGTCCCTACCAAATGGTGCACTGGTACTGTCATCCCTCTCCACAAAAGAGGAGTGACTACAGATCCTGGGAACTATTGCCCCATTAGCCTAACGAGTCTGATATGCAAAGTTATGGAAAGCATCATCATGGACCTAATAAACAAGGATATAGGGAATCTCTAAACTCTGGATCCCACACAATTTTGTTTTGTGAAAGGTAGATCATGCCTGCTCAACTTGGTCAAATTGTAATTCTAAGATGATAGTCTATTTAGCCCAGTGCCAGGATTGTTTGGCCTTCTATATTGGAAAAACGGAGAGACGACTCCGTGACCGGCTATATAAGCATATTTATGCTAGTAGAAAAAATAAACTTGAAAAATGCTTTAGCCAAGCATATTTCATCTCACCCTGATCATAGTTTTAAATTTTTGATGATTGATCAGATTTGTCAGGATGTTAGGGGTGGCCCAGCAGCCAGCACCCTTGAAGTTGGAAGAATTGGAGCTAGTCTGGCAGGTCAGATTGAATGCCTGCAATCTGCCTGGATTGAATGAATGCTGCTCTATTAGCAGCATTTTAAAACTTAAAAGTTTATTAAGATGAAGGTTTTTATTTGTTTTCATTTATGGTCCAACGTTGTGTTGGTTTATAAGTATGTTCCTTAATTTTGTATTTATTTGTTTATTTCTAGGTTCTGATATGTGTGCTGATTTAATGTTTACTATCACAACCTGTTTTAGAGGTTAGATTTAACTCATTTTGAAGGTGGCTTTAAGCAGTCAATATTCTTTTAAATATGTATGATTGATTTCCTTTGCTTAATTAAGCTGCTAATTGATTCGGTATTTGCAGTATCAGTGTAAGAAGTTTTGATTGTCTGAAGAAGTTTGGGCACTGTACCAAATGAAAAGAGCTTTACAACATTAAAGTATTTGTTTGGGTGCTGCGTTGCTTGCTCTAGTTCCTTTTTTTCCCAACTTGGTCAACTTCTCTGAGTCAGTCACCAGAGCTTTGGATGAAGGCAAGGTTGTCTACCTTGATCAGGCCAAGGCCTTTGATACTATTCCCCACACATGAATCATAGACAAACTCAGTAAGCTAGGCATCAACCCCTATATCACTAGATGAGTTGCAAACTGGCTCACAGATAGAATCCACAATGTGCAAGTAGCTGACTCCAAGTCAGACTGCCAACCAGTCACGAGTGGAGTCCCACAGGGTTCAGTCCTGGGTCCTCTCCTGTTTGGTATCTTCTTCTCTGAAGTCCAAGCCAACACGAAGGGACTCTGGCTGACAAAGTTCACAGACAATTGCAAGTTGAGAGCTATTATTAACTCCCCAAGTGATGTTGACATCCTACAGAAAGGCCTCACTGAGACCAATGACTGGTGTCAGAACCATGAACTTAAGCTCAATGCCAAAAAATGTCTCATCATCCCCTTTAGGAAAAACCCGGTTCCCATGAATTAACACATCAATGGTAGTCCACTGAACACAGAAGGTATTATAAGAGATCTGGGAACACAGGTTGACAACAACCTCTCTTTCGACCACCACATTGCCACTGTGATCAGAAAGTCCTTCTATGTGGCACATCTCATTACTAATGATTTTGCATCCAGGAAGAAAGAGGTCATTGTCTCCCTCCACTCTTCCCTCATTAGGGCAATCATAGAGTACAATGCCCCATTTGGCATGTACCTCACTAGACACCTACAACAACTGGAGAGGCCGCAAAAGTACCTCACAAAGAGGATTCTAGGCCTTAAACAGTTGTCCTATATGGACAGACTCAAAAAACTCCAACTATTGTCTGTCTCATATCGCCTGCTTGACTTACAAAGCCATGTCTGACCCAGCTCTGTTAGAAATGCTGCATCTAAAGAAATCCCAATCCCTGCACACCACATGCTCCAGAGACCTCAACCTTATTACCACAATCAACAGAACGTGTTGGAGGGAGAAGTTCATAATCCAGAGACTGCCCATGTTATGGAACAGACTTCCCATACATGTCAAGCGGAGCACCTCACTGGCCCTCTTCAAGAGAAATCTTGATGAGTGGATGGCAAATAGAAAATTCACCCCGGGGATCACTCCAGTGGCTCCACTTGACAGAGGCACTGGGAACTAAGGTCAGCTGGCACAATGCCAGAGTAATCCTATGGGCTAGGCTTGTAAAGGGTCCAGGACCATTAGCCTAGTACACACCTATGAACCTATGAGCTTATATGCAGAGAAGGAACGACGTTTAAAAGAAGTCAGGATTTGAATGAGCTGTATAATGCTTAACTGACAATGACTGGTTAGATTATAAGTGATACATAATGTTTGTAACTACAATTGTTTCATTGATGTTTGTGATGCATAATGTTTGCAGCTAAAGTGGTGTCAATGTTTGTTTTCATTTATATAAATGTAAGATTGCCTATGTCATATGTGATAATTTAATAAAGATGTATTTTTGTTTAAAAAAAGATGGCTTGGAAAATGTGCTTGGAATACAACAGCCACTACAAGGAGACCCAGATGGTGCAGACCTGTATCTGGGCTATGCTACAGCTACTAACTACACTAATTTAGGCTGGGAACACTAAAAAAGGTTTTAAACAGCAGAACAACAGCAGTGAGACACTAAAAAAAATTTTAAACAGCAAGGATACACTAAAGAATGTTCTAAACAGCAAACAAATCAGTTATTTAAAACATTGATTGGTGGGAAAACAGAACAAACAAAACATATGCCTTGCAAACAGTGAAAATAGCAAAAAAAAACCTTTGCAACAGTGAAAACAGCAACAAAATATGATTTAACAGACACAACAATGTAGATAAATGCAGTACAAACAGTGCACTTCCGTTTACAGTATTAAAATGCAGTATTAAATAAGCAGAATACAATAAAAATGCAGTAAATAGTATAGTAAAAAAAAAAAAAAACATGGTTTTCGGAACCTCAGAAACTACTAGTCTTCTATTATCTCAGCTCAGAGTTGTGGATGGTACCTCACCTCATTTCAGTGGGAAAAAATGCACTGAAGCTTCCTTAACTAGGAATTCAACCTGGGCTGTAGTGGATGAACCCTAATCATTTAACTACCATGGACTCCTCTGTTGTTGGACTAGACAAAGCGTGTGTGTGCCTGACTTAAAAAGTATCTTGTGTACTGTACTCATTACACCTAGTTGGTGAATATTATTAAAGGTGAAGATGCCAATAAAAAGCACATTCAAAAAGTATCCAGTTCAAGATATTGTAAGCTTTTCTTCCTTGTATTCTGTCTCTAAACCGAGTTTAAAGTTAGTTTCAAATGGAAAGGTTCTGATTATTGAGGATAAACTGACTAAAATCTCATTCTGTCAGGTTTGCCTCTTCACCAAAGAAATGATGCAAATGTGTAGCATGCTTATGGCACTGGGCCTGAAAAACAGAAAATCCATTTCTGACGAGTTCTGTGGGCGCAAACTCAATCAAATTAAATTTTGATGAGTCTACCTTCAGAATTTATGATCAAATCCATTTCTGTCCTATTCTCTTTGCTTTTAACTGTTATTGCTGCTGTTTTGGAGTTTGGATGTTTAGCATTAACATTTCTGAAACATTTAATATGTTTGGACTTTTGCTCTAAGTTATAACACATATTATTTCCTTCAGTTTCTTAATGTGTGCTAGATATATATTTCCAGCATATCATGAACTAAAAAAAAAGTAGTATTAAGAGACATCCAAATGCCTTGCCACTCCGTCCAGTGCATCTTTCTCTGCAGTGCTTTCAAAAATTGCTAATTTTCTGCTGTTTGCTTATTTCATTTGGAAAAGGCCTTTTGTATATACCCTGCCTGTTGCTCCAAATCTTGCTTGCTGCTTAAAATTAAAAGCATCCCCTAGAAATATAGGACTCAAAGGTATTAGGTTTGGAAGGTTTAATTTAGGCAGAAAATAATACATTTATTGTGTTTAGGGCACGGTTAGTTGTGCAACAAACAGATGATTAACTATGACTCAAAGTCATAGTCAAAGCCTGATACACATTTCTTTCATGCTGACATTCTGAGAGATTACGTTTGCCTAAGCAGGGAATAGTACAAGTTTGGGAGTGAAGTTAGGCTGGAGTCCACTTTCTGTCGTGATTCTAAGCTTTTGAAACCTATGAATACATAACTAACTGAGGAAATATTTAAGCAGATACCCCTAAGCTACTTTCTGTGTTAGCCTGTCACTATCCTCTTCCCATAGGTCTTTTAATCTGTCTGTCTGTCTCTCTCATGTACACACATATAGAAACAGACACACAACACACAAACACTTTCCTGACTATACTAGAATGTTTATAATTGGGGACTTAACATTCATAGGTTTATACGTTAAAACTAGGCTGTTGAACTGGAGTATCATTAGTAGCTTAGCCACAGTATCCCAAATCATGGGTATCTGCAGATATGACTAATTTATACCTAGTTACTCATTTCAATAAGGGCTTGAGGAGCCAGACCTGGGGTGCATTTAGTTATTTATTTACTGGGATGGTCCGATTGCTCAGAACTGCTTTTCAGCTGAGGCTTAGGGAAAAAGGTCCAAATGAATTTACACAAAACAATAAACAAAATTTAGCAATACAGTTTTCAATAGTTGTACAGCATAAATGCTGCAGTCTCTCAGGCTGGGTTATATGATTAGATGAGTACATAACAAACGGGTCATTATACACTATAATGGGCCTGATGAGTGATGAGTAGGGAAGCATGGTAACTTCCTTAGCTCTGTAAGAAATGGCTCTGCTGATTAATCTGGCTAGATAAAAGGATTTCCTTATAACAATGTATACATGGTGATCAAAGGATAGTTTGTTGTCGATGAAACTGCCCAGGTCCCTAATGACTGAATCAACTTTCAAAAGTGTGTCACCTACATGGTTGGTACATGGGTGGCTAATTTTGTCAAAGGACACAATGTTGCATTTCTTGGCATTTAGTTTTTGGCCATGGTCCAGCCACCATTTATAGGTGTGTGCTAGTACTTTCTGAAGAATCTGGAAATCTGATGAGGAGTTAATATCAGCTCTGAGTTTGCTGTCATCTGCAAACTTGGACAGACAAAGGCTCATGATATCAGCCTTGACATCAGAGAAGTAAAAACCATAGAAAAGGTATCCTTGGCCCGATCCTTGGGGGACACCACAGATAACTATCCTTTTTGATGAGACCATGCCTCCTATACTAATAGATTGAGTTCTGTCAGTTAGTCAGTTTGCTATCCAGAGGTTAACATATGGGTTTACATTTAGTTTGATTAGCTTATTGACAATGCCAAAATGTGAGATGGTATCAAAAGCTTTTGTCAGGTCTAGGTAGGCCGTGCCAATGACTAGCCTGAGTTTAATTCATTAGTGACTTGTTCAAATAAGCCCACCAAGTTCAGGAGGCAGGACCTACCTTTAGCAAACCTATACTGGCTTGGACTCAGAGCTTGTAGGGTGCTTAAGTCCTTGTTAATGAATGCCATAATGATGCATTCCATTGCTTTACAGATAAGGCTGGTTTGGCTTATAGGTCTATAGGTTCCCAGACCAGTAGTGGACCCCCCCCCCCCCACTTGTGCAGCAGGATGACTACTGCAATTCTTCTTTCCACTGGCATGAATACAATAGAGAGGCTGTGGGTGAATAAGCTTAGTAGTGAGTTTAGCAGAAGTGTCTGGCCCTGAGAAAAAGGCATGTTATCAGGACACATGGAGGCAGTATTTTTAACCTTGGATATAGTATTCAGGACTTGCTTAGAGGTGATCAGAGGGTGAGATGTTAGGGGCAGATGAGGAATGAAGTCAGAGCTGAATGTATCCACTAATATGCTGGCTACATCCTAAGAGGATAAGTAAGTGTTGTTAGATATTATCTCTGAGCATTGCTGCGTATTACCATTAAAGGTTTCTGACATAGCCAAACAAGGCTTTCTGGTTGAACTTAGCAGAAGTAACAGTTCTCAATACATAATTTTAGAGGATTGAATTTTGTTTCCGAGTTCTTTCTTGATCTTTTTGAGTTCATCTCCAGATGATGAGGTATTAAGTTTACTTTTACAGTATATAAGTTTCTTCCACTTATTATATAATTTACTTATGCTATGTTTCCACCATTGAGATTTATTCCTATATTTGGCATTGAATTTGCTTCTTATGGGGACGATACATGCTTTGAGGTGAGCATACAAATTATATACAAATGTGGCAGTATGCAAGATGTGGTCATTGAGGTGAGAGGGGCACTTAAAGTTCATCAGGTTATCAGATTAGGTTTCCCTTAGAGCAGTGTTTAAAGACAGAAGGATTTTGTGGTGTCAGGCTTTACCTCCTAGTGAGTGTTACCGAACTGTGATCATATTTGACTGTGATGTGGTAACTATATGTGTAGAGCATGGCTACGCTGGTGAGAACCAGGTCCATTATTTTTGAATCACTAGTTGGGACTTGAATCAGTCTAGGGAGGTAGCATTAGTGAAGTCCATCTTTGTGCATACTTATTTGAGGTGGTGTAGGTTTCCCAGTCAATGAAAGGATATTTTAAGTCTTCTAAGAGAATTGTGTTAAGCTCAATGAGGAAAGATGTCAGTTTGCTTAGATATGCCTCATGGGCTGCAGATGAAATGGAAGGAGATACAGTAGTTAGCTATGATATGGTACATAGTTTTATTTACTGTGAAAAGGATATGGATGAGTTCATGGTCATTGCCATACTTGCAAGTCTGGATCCGGGATGGCTTCCTAGGAATACAAACACTTCCCCTACAATAACACTATAATTTTTTGTGTTGGTCTGAAAGAGTAGTAGGGACTGAAACCCTGTACTGTGGTGGTGTTACTGCTGTTCAAATATCAGTCTCCTCCATGTATTCCTAAAAAAGCACTATTAGGAAGGAAAGGGCCAATATTCAGAAGCCATGAGGAGAGAGGTGCAGGGCATGCTTAGTAAAGCAATGAGGGGTATCAATCATCTCCTGTCAGGCTGCTATACATTGGGTCCATTTAAAACTACATCCGTAACTAAGCCAGTATTTAAAGTCAGTTATATTGTTTGCATTGAGGCATTATTCTCTGCAATGGTAGAATACTGCTTAATACTAGTTTCACACCAATTTCAGCTGCATATTCTGAGAACTCCATCATTTCCCTCTTCATATGATCCAAAGAGATGTGTCTCAAATCATTCACTCGTACATGCACAACAACCATGTCATATGTGTTGTTAGAGTGAAAAACCTGAGGACCCTAATGATACTGCAGATCCTGGCACCTGAGAGGCTGTTATCCATTACTATTTCTTTGCTCAGCCTAGTGAGTGGTGCATCTGGGTGTTTGACTATGTAGTCACCTATGACTTAGAAGTTACCAGACATACTGTCTTGGCCTTGCTCCCTTAAGAACTTTGGCCTGCCAACAGAATGATCCTTTTTTGTAGTTGTGTTTTCTGTAGTGTTTGTGTTTGCCTGTTAATGAAACACTGAGTGCCCTATATACCACACCATCAACTAGGAGGCCTTTGTGGTTTAGACAGGGACTTTTTAAGTATCTCAGCATAAGAAGGCTTATTTGTTTGTCTAGAACATGATGGGCATGGTTGTCTGTGGTGGTGTCAGAACTGACAACATGCTAAGTACACTCTGGAGTCTTTGAAGAGAAGCTGGCCTCCAAGGCTAGTAAATACTTACACATCTTAAATATGGAATAATTTAGAGGAAAAATCACAGTTTCATAGGTACTTTCCAGGCTATTGATCTGTGAGTATCTTAAGAAGCCTAGCCTTACATTCCCATAGTTGTTTTTAGCCCTTATATTTTGCATATGAATAACACAGAGTATATGTTGAGACATTTACTTGTTACCCCTATCCATGAGGAACATGGGGCTAAATTGGGGTTGAATTTTTGGTTTCCCATCCATTCATGCAAATTACATTTGAATAGAGTAAGAGAAGTGTTCACTTGATGTGACATGGAAGATGGTTCCATAGAAGAGATTTCCTCTGTGACACACACCTGTCCCTCAGAAATGATCAATTTATGTTGCAAAAGAGATTAAGATCTTATGAGTGGGTGTTCATGCTATATGAAACCCTGGGTGGCACAGTGGTGCAGCGGTTAACGTTGTCGCCTCACAGCAAGAGGTTCTCCGGTTCGATTCTCGGCTGGGGTGCCTTCTGTGTGGAGTTTGCATGTTCTCCCTGTTTTCGCGTGGGTTTCCTCCGGGTACTCCGGTTTCCTCCCAGATTCCAAAGACATGCATCTGGAGCATTTCTCCCCGGGCCTCCACTGAAAATAGGCTCTGTGGAACCTAGTTGGACTTTCCCGGTCAACAAATGATAAATAAATAAAATAAATAAATATCATTGGACCTGGGAATGTATAAGTGGTCTCAGAGGATGGGGGTCTGTTGAGGCTCTATACAGGAGGTACAGGTCACCTCTCATCATACCTCTAAATCTCTTAGCACAAGAATTCTGGACAAAGAGAGAAATAATGGAAAGACAAATGATCAAAAAATAGGTATGTTTTTTAAATACTGCTCTTATATACTTAGAAAATTGATAGATTAACAGACTTTGTAATAGCATGTTTTTTCTGATGAGTATGACATATGAAACTCAAATGTTTTTTACAATGTAGTCTTCAGCCCTCAATGACTTTATGAGGAAAAGTCCAGAAATATTAAGAAAAACATTTGGACATTCTGCAAAAATCTGGACAGTTGAGAGGTATGCCTCTCAGTAGCCTGTGTGATACTGAGAATAGTGACAAGGCTTACCTGCATACTTTTTCTGATTTAGGCCCTTGATTTTTTAGTGAGAAAGCATTTTGGTCACTCTATTTGTGCCAGATATTTGGACAGGTACATACTGAAGAGAGTATTATATTCAAAGATCAGACTGATGACAGCCTAGTAGAGCAGAATGATTACATCTCTGGAACTGGGCACCATATAGTTAGATATAAACTAGACAATCAAGAAGGACTTCCTTACAACAGTGGAAATGCAGTGATCAAAAGACAGTTCATTGTCGACATAAGTTCCCAGATGTCTGACTACAAGATCAACTTTTAGGGGTGTGTTGTCAATGTGATAATTACAAGAGAAGCCATGTTTGCTGAAGGACATGATAATATATCTCTTGGCAATTAGTTTTAGTCCATGGTTTTGACACCAGCTGTTTGTTTCAGAAAGGCCATCTTGGGGGATTGTTATGGCCTCTGGGGAATACATGGTGGCACCAAGTTTACAGTCATCTGCAAACTTGGTCAAGCATAAACTCTTGACATTTGCTTTCAGCTCTGAGAAGTAAATGACAAAGAGGAATGTCCCAAGGACTTAAACCTGAGGTACACCACTAGTGACAGTTCTTTTGGAGAAGGTAGAGCCACCTGCCCTGATTACCAGATTCTATTTGTGAGTCAGTTTGCTATCCAGTGAGTGGCACAGGGATTTACATTTAGCCGGGAGAGTTTATCTGCCACACCCAAGTGTGTGATGTCTAGCCATGTGATGTGTACTGATTTGCCCTTATGCATTGCTTCAGTAGCCTTCTGGAAGAAGTTGACCAGTTTAAGTAGTCAGGATCTACCATTCATGAATCTGAACTGGCTTGAGTTGAGAGTTTGTAAGTAATCTATATCCTTGTTTATTAACTATGTAATCCACCTTTCCATAGCTTACATATGAGGCTGGCCAGGCTTATATGTGTGTAATTACCTGAGTCTGTTGGTTCCCCACCTTTGTGCAAGGTGATGACTGTTGCTGCTTTCCATTCATGTTTCATAATGCCTGTTTGAAGGCATATATTGAATAGCCTCCATAGAGAGTCTGACAGGTTATTAATCAGGCTGGCCAGTAGGTGACTTTTTATGTTATCTGGCCTTAAAGAAGTAGTGTTATTGGTCTTGCCAGAGCCTTGAGGGCTTGTGTTTGGGAGATCTGAGGGGTGAAGTAGACACAGGGCATGATCTGGGAATATAGGTGGAGAGAGTGGGGTGAAGTTTGAACCAAATGTATCTGCTAGTACGATAAATAAGAATACAGCTGACAGTAAGTAAGAGGTAGCTTTTGCATTGCCTCTATGTTTTTATTGCAATCAGGCTGGCAGCAGACAGTGATGTAAACTGTGACTTTCTGGTAGTGCCTGGTGAAACAGACAGCACTAATGAGTGCTAAAGAAGTGAATTTGTCAGAGGGATCAATATAATAGCACACTGGGATGAACAATGAGCACCTGATTTACAATTGCAAAAATACAGCATCGATAAATGATGGCTGTAAAAGTTATTATAATGTGTAGCAACAACTAAAGGATATGTGAAACAGTTGACTACCAACCTGGCATGTTGCCACTGCAATAGCTTAGTAGAAATGATTTGACAATGATCAGCATGATTGGTTGGTCAAAAAAATATCTG